>NC_064641.1:736757168-737060198 GCF_023864345.2 Schistocerca serialis cubense
CGGAACTGCGCTACTGCTACGGTCGCAGGTTCGAATCCTGCCTCGGGCATGGGTGTGTGTGATGTCCTTAGGTTAGTTAGGTTTAAATAGTTCTAAGTCTAGGGGACTGATGACCTCATATGTTAAGTCCAATAGTGCTCAGAACTATTTGAACCACCAACGCTGCATCACAGGAGCGCCTGCGATGTTGTACTCAACGACGAACCTGGGAGCACGAATGGCAAAACGTCGTTTTTTCGGATGAATCCAGGTTCTGTTTACAGCATCATGTTGGTCGCATCCGTGTTTGGTGACATCGCGGTGAACGCACATTGGATACGTGTATTCGTCATCGCCATACTGGCGTATCACCCAGCGTGATGGTATGGGGTGCCATTGGTTACACGTCTCGGTCACCTCTTGTTCGCATTGACGGCACTTTGAACAGTGGACGTTATATTTCAGTTGTGTTATGACCCTTGACTCTACCCTTCATTCGATGCCTGCAAAACCCTACATTTCAGCAGGATAATGCACGACCGCATGCTGCAGGTGCTGTACGGACCTTTCTGGATACAGAAAATGTTCGACTGCTGCCCTGGCCAGCACATTCTCCAGATCTCTCACCAACTGTAAACGTCTGGTCAATGGTGGCCGAGCAACTGGCTCGTCACAATACGCCAGTCACTACTCTCGATGAAGTGTGGTATCGTGTTCAAGCTGCATGGGCAGCTGTACGTGTATACGCCATCCAAGCTCTGCTTGACTCAATGCCCAGCCGTTATTACGGCCAGAGGTGGTTGTTCTGGGTACTGATTTCTGAGGATCTATGCACCCAAACTGCGTGAAAATGTAATCACATCTCAGTTCTAGTATAATATATCTGTCCAATGAATTTCCGTATATCATCTGCATTTCTTCTTGGTGTAGCAATTTTAATGGCCAGTAGTGTATTAACCGAAGGCAACGGATCAGTGTGACTTGAGTAATCGTGCAGGATGCCTCGCGGGCATATGCGCGAACCGTATCGTCAAATCAGTGGTTTTGAAGGACTGCACGTTATTGGCACGACGGAAAGTGATGCATCCGTCCTGGAAACTGCTGGTCGTGTGGCACGAAGCATTTCGGCAGTGCAACGTGTGTGTGCAGAGTGGTTCACGGAAGGCCGTACTACACGACGAGATGGGTCAGGTCTTACCACCCAGACACCCCTCCCCCTCCGCCCTCCAAGAAGATCGACACCTCAACCGAATGGCATTCGAGGACAGATGTACGTCTTCTTGGTCTCTGGTGCAACAGTAGAACACATTGTACACTGTCCATTATAATTATCCGGGCTGTTATGCCGTGGTCGGTTGATGAATTCTGTGTCAATTCCCAACGAGTTGCTCGACGCTGAGAGGGAACATCTCCACAATGGACTAATGAAGAACGGATATTCGTCCGCCGAAATAAAACGTGCTTTGAGGCAGCCACGCGGAAATCATACTGACGTACAGGCTACTGCAAAATCTAAGGTTCTCCTGCCGTTTGTTAAAAATGTAACGTAAAGAATAGGGAGGATCTTGACGAAGCGGAATATTACCGTAATTTACAAGCCCACCAGGAAGATACAGGAATACCTTAAGTCTGCCAAGGACGCTCGTAAACCATTAGAAAAAGCTGAAGTGCATAGGATCCCATGCAGCTGTGGAGATGTTTATGTGGGTACCACCAAAATAACTGTTTCAAAACGTTTGGAAGAGCACAAGGGCAATTGTAGAAGAGGAGAAACGGAACGGTCAGCTGTTGCGGAGCATGCTTTCCAGCCAGGTAACCACCATATTCATTTCGAGGAGACGCAAGTACTAGCGGCCACAAGGAGATATTACGAAAGGTTCGAAATCGCCAAACATCCTAATTATTTCAGTCGAAAGGAGGAGGGCGTGAAATTAAACGGTATATGGATGCCGGTGTTCAAGAAGATGTGTACGACCCGTCTACTACTGGCTGATGGCAACGGCGATCGACGGCAGCGGACAGCGGCCACTTCACTGACGTTTTCAAAACACGTGACGTCACGCCTCGACGCAGGAGCGCGCGGACACGGAATTTAGCGGCAATCAGTAGCGAGCCAGTGGGTGTGTTGGACCTTCCATCGAGTTACAGACTCCCTTGAAGATGTCCCCCTCAGACGGGGACGAAACGTTGGGAATTAACGCAGAATTCATCAACCGATCACGGCATAACAGCCCGGATAATTGTAATGGACGTGACATTTCCGGCCGTAAAAGTCTACATTGTAGTAACATTGTACGCTATCGGGAGTGACATCCGTCGCCGTTTATTGCGGGATTCGTTACGTGCACCTCGTCCACTTCTCCCCCTTCCGTTGACTAATGTGTAGAAAAGCACTAGACGGCAATGGTGTACGGAACAACGTCACTGGGGACAGGAATGGTATCAGATAGGTTCTGTTTGTTTGAAAATGATGGCCGCATTTTAGTTTGTCTCAGACAGGGGGAGCGGCATAACAGACATATAGCACCAACTCGAGGTCTTATGGCGAGGCGTGCTATTGAGTACAACCACAAATCACAGTTGCTGCGTGTCCAGGGCTCTGTGACCCGTGTGACCTATGTGAATGACATCCTGCGATCCGTAGCCATACCTATTTTGCACAATATCCCAGACGCCACTTTTCAACCAGACAATCCAGGACCACATCTTGCTGCACGATATGCCCTACACACCCACCGTCGTGGCGACTGCACAGATATCGTTTCACCATTTCCCACCGGCAGCGGAGCTGATCTCAAAAGCTTGTGTATATATTGTCTCGACTAATTAAGAGCCATTCCCTGCCGTGTGCGTCGGGCATAAAGCATCTCTGAATCACGTTGTGAATCTAATTGTGTGAACTAGCAGTTGAAAATTGATCTCGTTTTCTATTTCCAGAGATATTTCATGCACTTTCAGCCACGACGGATCCAATGACAGTGATTTTATTTACTACTCGGGAATAACATAGCAATCGGGTTCCAGTCTATTTTTTCTAATTTTTGTTTCCCAAATAATTTGATTTAGTTACCTTCGTAGTCAATATGCCTTCGTTAAATCCTATTATCTATTTGTAACAAGTTGATCAGCTTTTCTCAATAACCCTTGAATATCCACAGATATAATTGTCTATGTACTAGCTGATTTTTGGCATTTAGAAAACACGGAGAATGTCTCGTATATATTCTGTTTTATTGACACAATTCACTTCTTAAATTAATGAGAGATGGCACTGGGGAATCAGTGGAGGAGAAGTTGATCCTAGTGTCTATCGTTTCGGTATAATAACAGTCAGTCCGTACCACATTCCTTCGCGTTCCTATCACCAAAGATATGATTTCCCATGAAACTGTCCTTTACCATTAATATCTGATAAATTATAAATATGTCTCTGGTTTTACATTGTCTAAGCTTCTTAATTCTCATGACACGAAATTAATTATAAGTTCGAGTTCTTTCAATGTCTGTTCAGCACAGATTTAGTCTTTTCACGGGCACTATATATCACGCCTCGTTTATTAGCAGAATCGCCTTGACAACGATCGGCAAAGATATTAGAATGATAAGGTCCAACTATTTTCTCTCCCAATATATCAAAATAATCTATTATCCACCACTCCAGTGTCTAATCCAGTTATCAGAATGATATTTCATAAGGGTTTACAATCCCTAACTTCCGACTACTACGGAAGACTGCGAACATGCACCATTGAGAACAAAGACTCAAGAGAGCTAACAATGCTGCGCATTTTGTTTATATATTATATTCGAAACAAGACGCAGCTCTGTTATATCTTCCTTGGATTCACTTTGTACTACTTTGCGTTACTCTATTTCAAATATCTACTCTTTGTAAAATTTTAACTAACTATTACTTCGAAATACAACTACCGTTTTTTGGCTGTTGGGTCATTTCGTACTGAATTTAATATTCGTTCCTGAACACCCACTCTCGAAAGAGCGGTTACAACTAACACGTCCCTTCTTGGTGTCACGGGATCTCGGCTTTTCGCCCCTGCCCGCCAATCGAAAATGTGCGCGATGTAGAGAAAGGACGAGTGCAGCGCTGTGACCCAATGCCGACTGCTACAGATGAACTTTGGAACCAGATGAATGCAGCTTGGACGACAGGATGCCATTCGCGCCTCATATGCGTCGATGCCACCACGAATGGAGCGGTTTATCAGGACCCATGGCAGACCATCTGCCTACTAGGCAGCAGGACACGTGCTGCACCGAGGTGCCTCGCTTTCTGCATAACACGCTAATGTACAGGGTTATTACAAATGATTGAAGCGATTTCACAGCTCTACAATAACTTTATTATTTGAGATATTTTCACAATGCTTTGCACACACATACAAAAACTCAAAAAGTTTTTTTAGGCATTCACAAGCCGATAATCAAGTTCCTCCCACACTCGGCGCACCATGTCCCCATCAATGAGTTCGAAAGCATCGTTGATGCGAGCTCGCAGTTCTGGCACGTTTCTTGGTAGAGGAGGTTTAAACACTCAATCTTTCACATAACCCCACAGAAAGAAATCGCATGGGGTGAAGTCGGGAGAGCGTGGAGGCCATGACATGAATTGCTGATCATGATCTCCACCACGACCGATCCATCGGTTTTCCAATCTCCTGTTTAAGAAATGTCGAACATCATGATGGAAGTGCGGTGGAGCACCATCCTGTTGAAAGATGAAGTCGGCGCTGTCGGTCTCCAGTTGTGGCATGAGCCAATTTTCCAGCGTGTCCAGATACACGTGTCCTGTAACGTTTTTTTCGCAGAAGAAAAAGGGGCCGTAAATTTTAAACCGTGAGATTGCACAAAACACGTTAACTTTTGGTGAATTGCGAATTTGCTGCACGAATGCGTGAGGATTCTCTACCGCCCAGATTCGCACATTGTGTCTGTTCACTTCACCATTAAGAAAAAATGTTGCTTCATCACTGAAAACAAGTTTCGTACTGAAGTCATCCTCTTCCATGAGCTGTTGGAACCGCGCCGAAAAGTCAAAGCGTTTGACTTTGTCATCGGGTGTCAGGGCTTGTAGCAATTGTAAACGGTAAGGCTTCTGCTTTAGCCTTTTCCGTAAGATTTTCCAAACCGCCGGCTGTGTTACGTTTAGCTCCCTGCTTGCTTTATTCGTCGACTTCCGCGGGCTACGCGTGAAACTTGCCCGCACGCGTTCAACCGTTTCTTCGCTCACTGCAGGCCGACCCGATGATTTCCCCTTACAGAGGCATCCAGAAGCTTTAAACTGCGCATACCATCGACGAATGGAGTTAGCAGTTGGTGGATCTTTGTTGAACTTCGTCCTGAAGTGTCGTTGCACTGTTCTGACTGACTGATGTGAGTGCATTTCAAGCACGACATACGCTTTCTCGGCTCCTGTCGCCATTTTGTCTCACTGCGCTCTCGAGCGCTCTGGCGGCAGAAACCTGAAGTGCGGCTTTAGCCGAACAAAACTTTATGAGTTTATCTACGTATCTGTAGTGTGTCGTGACCATATGTCAATGAATGGAGCTACAGTGAATTTATGAAATCGCTTCAATCATTTGTAATAGCCCTGTACATGTCCGGTGAATATGATTGTTCTGTCTCTAGTCGTTCAAGATGTTCTGCTTTATCTGAACGTGAGTCCACATTAGCTTCTTATAGTACATAGGATGCATGACGTAGTGAAGACCCCAACACCGCTACAAAAGCTCTTTCTCCAACGTCATCCTATACATCCCAGAGTCTGCAAAAAAAGTGAATCACCTAGAACGAGATGAAGAAGTGAAATGAAACTTCACGAGTTGCGAGGGTATGTGATGTTAATTCCGTGATTACAAAATCGAGCCAAATTCACAAAGATGCTGACCATTTATCAGTATGACACTGCCCACTCTGGTCTAGATGAAAGCACTGATTCGGTTGGAAAAGGGTGTCATACAGCCGTTATTCCTTCTCTTGAGGCAAGCAAGCCCACAACTGTTGTAACTGGTCAGTGATATCCCGGATACAGAAACTGGGACGGAGTTGACGTCTTAGCTGATCCTAGACATATTGTACATGAGAATCTCGAAGGCTGTGAGAGTACTTCAACATCATGCACACAGTGTATATGATACGTCATACGCGACACGATCAAAAACCAACCAGAAATTTTTAGTTTTGAGGACTTCATACATCCGATTTTAAAAACTCTTTTACTTTGTTGGTACACATGTTCCTGATGAATGTTTGCATTTTCAGCTGTTTTCAACACTTAGTTTCTTGTTGACCGTTGAAAATGGCTCAAATGGCTCTGAGCACTATGAGACTTAACTTCTGAGGTCATCAGTCCCCTAGAACTACTTAAACCTAACTAACCTAAGGACATCACACACATCCATGCCCGAGGCAGGATTCGAACCTGCGACCGTCACGGTCGCTCGGTTCCAGACTGTAGCGCCTAGCACCGCTCGGCCACTTAGGTCGGCGACCTTGAAAAGGTTACGCGTGTTTTCGAGTGCTAGGGGAAAGTAAAAACACTTACGAAAAATATGGATAAAATAATTTGCATTTAATTTTGATTTGAAAATGTCATAAAGTGCAGCACCTCACTCTAAATGTTGACTACCAGCCCGGTTAGCCGTGCGGTCTCACGCACGGCTTTCCGAGCTGGGAAGGAGCCCCTGGTCCGCGGCAGGAATCCGCCCGGCGGACTTGTGTCAAGGTCCGGTGAGCAAGCCAGTCAGTGGATGGTTTTTAGGCGGTTTTCCATGTGCATCAGCGAATACGGGCTGGTTCCCCTTATTCCGTATTCCGCCTCAGCTACACTACGTCGGGGATTGCTGCTCAAACGAGTTCTCCACGTACGCTTACGCCACCATTACTCTACCACGCAAACATAGGGGGGGGGGGGGGGGTGTCCACCGGGGATCGAACCGCACAATAACCCTGAAAGAGTAGTTCGAGGTGGGGCGGCGGAGGAATGAAGTAGACTGCGTTAGTTGTTGTGGGGTTGTGGACCACTGCGGCTGCGGCGGGGACGGAGCCTCTCCGTGGTTTCTAGGCCCCCGGTTAACATACAATACAATACTATACTATGAATAAGACAAGAGCTTACGAGTGGTATAAACGTTTCAAAGAGAGTCGAGAAGACGACCGCCCTTGACGCCATAGCATATAAATTAGTCTAAAATGATGAAGAAGTAAGTAAAATGGTTGTGGAAGATCGCCGAATCACCATCAGGAAGATTTGTGATAATGTGGGCATATCCTTCGACTCATTCCAAGCAATTATTTTCTGATGCTTTGGACGTGAAACGTGTAGCAGTAAAGTTTGTTCCGAAACTGTGGAATTTCGACCAAAAACGACGTCGTAGAGTCATCGGTCAGAAATTGCTGAATGAAGTCGACAACGATCTAGAACTTCTAAAGAATGTTTTAACAGCTGATGAAACCTGGGTATACGGGTATGACGTTAAAACCAAGGCCCAATCATTCCAATGGAAACTGCCTGGCAAGCTAAGACCGAAAAAAGTATGAGAAGTTCGATCATATGTGAAAATTCTTCTGCTTTCTTCGATTACGGTGGGATAGTGTAACATGAGTTCCTGCCTTATGGTCGTACGGTCAGTAAGGAATACTAGCTGGAGATATGCACCGTTTGCGTAAAGCAGTCCAAAGAAAAGGACCTGAATTGTGGAAAAGCTCTCGTGAAAATTGCATATCGATAATGCTCCCGCTCACACCTCAAATGGTTGTTCGTAATTTTTTTTGGCAAAATAAAACAGTTATGTTGCCTCAACCACCGTATTCGCCGAACATTGCCCCATGCGACTATATTCCTGAGGCTGAAGAAAACCATGAAAGGTCGCCGTTTGACACTACCTGATCAAAACAGAATCTCTGAAGAAGTTGAACACCATACCGAAAAATGAGTTCAAGAAGTGCTTCCAAGATTGTAAAAAACGCTCACACAAGTGTATTATATCTGAGGGGGAGTACTTTGAAGGGGAGGAAGTTGATGTTGAGGAATAAATAATGATACTTTAAGAAAAACAGAAATTCTCGTTACGAGCATTGTCTTGTTGAAAAATGGTATCACGATGCTGTCGCGTGAGGCGTAGCACGTGAGAACGTAGGATATCCGTGAGATACTGTTGTACCGTTAGAGTTACGTCGATCACTATCAGTTGTGACCTGCAGTTACACTCGATGGTTTTCCACACTTGAAATCAGTACCAGTACCGCTGTGCCTAACCAAAACATTGGAAGAATGGAGCCTCTCCCCAGAGCGCCACCATATTCGCCGACGATGATCATCCAGGGTCGTGCAGAACCGCCATTTCTCACTGAACACAGTGCGACACCGTTCATCAGCAGTCCGTGCTTCCCGGTATCAGCACCATTCCAATCGCAGCCGCTTATGTTGTGTTAACGGCAATCTGCGCAGGGGACTGTAATTCCCTAATCCGGTTGCCATTAGTCTGTGATCAATGGTGCAGGATATCTTTAACCTTCTCGCAGCGCAGGCACAGATATGGGGGGGGAGGGGGCGGTTGCTATGTCCTAATTGTACAGTACGGCAATCCTCCTTTGTGGTGGTCAGACGTCGTAAACCCCGACCTCCACAAGGAGCATGCCTGAGCTCACGTACCCAGGCCGTTCAACATCAGGCCATTCCACTCGTCGTCAGTTACAGTACTGATTCAAGAGGGATGTGTGAGGAGACACGGAACGGTATTTCTGTGTTCTCGTAACAATTTGAGCGCAAATTTTAAATTCCGGGAACTTTTGGATACCACCTCGTAAATCTAGTCCCATGGAAAATACACTCCTGGAAATTGAAATAAGAACACCGTGAATTCATTGTCCCAGGAAGGGGAAACTTTACTGACACATTCCTGGGGTCAGATACATCACATGATCACACTGACAGAACCACAGGCACATAGACACAGGCAACAGAGCATGCACAATGTCGGCACTAGTACAGTGTATATCCACCTTTCGCACCAATGCAGGCTGCTATTCTCCCATGGAGACGATCGTAGAGATGCTGGATGTAGTCCTGTGGAACGGCTTGCCATGCCATTTCCACCTGGCGCCTCAGTTGGACCAGCGTTCGTGCTGGACGTGCAGACCGCGTGAGACGACGCTTCATCCAGTCCCAAACATGCTCAATGGGGGACAGATCCGGAGATCTTGCTGGCCAGGGTAGTTGACTTACACCTTCTAGAGCACGTTGGGTGGCACGGGATACATGCGGACGTGCATTGTCCTGTTGGAACAGCAAGTTCCTTGGCCGGTCTAGGAATGGTAGAACGATGGGTTCGATGACGGTTTGGATGTACCGTGCACTATTCAGTGTCCCCTCGACGATCACCAGTGGTGTACGGCCAGTGTAGGATATCGCTCCCCACACCATGATGCCGGGTGTTGGCCCTGTGTGCCTCGGTCGTATGCAGTCCTGATTGTGGCGCTCACCTGCACGGCGCCAAACACGCATACGACCATCATTGGCACCAAGGCAGAAGCGACTCTCATCGCTGAAGACGACACGTCTCCATTCGTCCCTCCATTCACGCCTGTCGCGACACCACTGGAGGCGGGCTGCACGATGTTGGGGCGTGAGCGGAAGACGGCCTAACGGTGTGCGGGACCGTAGCCCAGCTTCATGGAGAAGGTTGCGAATGGTCCTCGCCGATACCCCAGGAGCAACAGTGTCCCTAATTTGCTGGGAAGTGGCGGTGCGGTCCCCTACGGCACTGCGTAGGATCCTACGGTCTTGGCGTGCATCCGTGCGTCGCTGCGGTCCGGTCCCAGGTCGACGGGCACGTGCACCTTCCGCCGACCACTGGCGACAACATCGATGTACTGTGGAGACCACACGCCCCACGTGTTGAGCAATTCGGCGGTACGTCCACCCGGCCTCCCGCATGCCCACTATACGCCCTCGCTCAAAGTCCGTCAACTGCACATACGGTTCACGTCCACGCTGTCGCGGCATGCTACCAGTGTTAAAGACTGCGATGGAGCTCCGTATGCCACGGCAAACTGGCTGACACTGACGGCGGCGGTGCACAAATGCTGCGCAGCTAGCGCCATTCGACGGCCAACACCGCGGTTCCTGGAGTGTCCGCTGTGCCGTGCGTGTGATCATTGCTTGTACAGCCCTCTCGCAGTGTCCGGAGCAAGTATGGTGGGTCTGACACACCGGTGTCAATGTGTTCTTTTTTCCATTTCCAGGAGTGTATGTCCAAACTAATACGCTAAGTAAATGATCGTTCAACCGATATTCGTTCATCGTTCTGCGATCTTTATCAAGTTGGATTAATGAAAGAGATGCAGGAATTTAGAAAAAACACTGTGGTTCGTCCAGTTTCTTTATGTAGGCCTAGAACGTCACAGAAATGCACCTCTATCGGGAGACGACCCGAGAGAGACTTTGTGGATCGTGGAGAACGTACTCTCAAAATTCCGAGAATCCGCGTTCCAGTTCTAGTCAAGAAATATATTAAAACTTCCTGGCAGCTTGAATCTGTGTTGCAGGCCGGAACTCGAACCCGGAAGGGGAGAGGTGATGATGTTTGTATGGTGCTCAACATCGTGGTCATCAGCGCCCGTACAAGTTCCAGTCTTTCCATTTTCAGTCTCGCCGCTACCCGAATGTTGAGGACAACTCAAACACCCAGATTCTGGACGGAGAAAATCGCCGACCCGCCGGAAATCGAAAATGGGATCCCGTGATCCAGAGGCAACAACGCTAGCCCCTAGACGACGAGCTGCGGACTAATGGGAGAGGTACTGACAGAACTGAAGCTGTGAGTCGTGTCTGGGTATCTCGGTTAGTAAGAGCATTGCCCCCCAGGGTCAAGGTTCCAGGTTCGGGTCTCGCCCTGATGCGACGTTTTAATCTGCCAGGAAGTTTCAAAACAGAGCACTCTCCGCTACAGAGTAAAAGATTCATTTTGGACGAAGCAAATTCCTTCGTCCAACATATATCTTTCGTAATGGGTAACAGAAGGCATACGCGTACTTCAACTGATAGACGAATGAATGAAGTACAAAGCGTTCAGATAAACTCAGGACTGAAGAAATATACGACACTTAGGAATGAAATAAACATAAAGTGCACCAAAGTCGAGGCGAATTGGCTGCGGGAAAAAAATGAAGTAATCGAAAACGAAGTGGTTGTCGGAAGGGCTGATAGGACAGTTAAAACAGCCTTTGGTGAAATTGAAAGCAAGGATGTCAACATTAAGAGTGCGATGGGAATTTCAGATGAAAAGAGTACATTGAAGACTTCTGTGAAGTGAATGACTTGTTCAGATGACACGATTGAGAAAGAAATGGGAGAGCACAGGGGATCCAATATTAGAGTTTAATACAGTTTTGGAAGACTTGCGATCAGATAAGGCAGATGGGATCGATAGCTTTAGATAGGAATTTTTGAAATCATTGGGAGATACGGAAACCAAGCTACTATTCTAGGTAGTGTGTAGAATTTCTGAGTATGGAGGCATACCGTCGTATGTCCGGAAAAATATCATCCACAAATTCTCGAATACAGCAAGAGCAAATAAGAGCGAGGCGTATCACACAATTAGCTTAACGGTCGATGCAGCCAATTTGCTTACAATGACAATATACAGAAGAATACATAAGAAAATTGATAATCAGCTTATATTTCGGAAACATAAGGGCACCAATTACTTTGCAATTGATAGAGGAAGTAAGACTCGGAAAAAATTAAGACACATTCAAAGGAATTCTGGACCTAGAATAAGCGGTCGACAACGTAAAATGCACAAGATGCTGCAAATTCAAAGAGTAGTTAGTTATAGATAATAAAAGATAATATACAATATGTACAAACGAATGGAAGATCAAGAACGAAGTGCTCGGGTAAAAAGAATCTAGGACAAGGATATAGTCTTTAACCCCGACTATTCAATCTATGCATCGAAGAAGCAATAACGAAAATAAAATAAACGTTCACGAGCGAGATACAGATTCAGAGCGAAAGAAAATAAATATCAGGACTCGAAGAAAGATGAAAGTTATGAAGAGTAACAGAAATGACATTAACGATAAACTTAATGTCAAAATTTGTGATCATGAAGTAGACAATGTTACAGAATTCTGCTGCCTTGGAAGCAAAATAACACATGACGAACGAAGCAAGACACAAAATGCTGACTAGGACAGTAAAAGAGGGCTCTGCAGGCCAAGAGAAGTCTGCTAGTATCAAACATCGGCCTTAATCTGATGATGAAACTTTGTAGAATGCACGTTTGGAGCACAGTTGTATATACAAGTGGACCATGGTCTGTAGGACAACCACGAAAGAAGAGAATAGAAATGATAGTGATGCGGTGCTATAGAAGATATTGAAAGTTAAATGGAACGATGAGGTAGGCAATGATTATGTTCTCCGTAGAATCCGCGAAAAAACAAATACACTGAAGCACCAAAGAAACTGGTATAAGCATGCGTATTCAAATACAGAGATACGTAAACAGGCAGAATACGGCGCTGCGGTCAGCAACGCCTGTATAAGACAACAAGTGTGTGGCGAAGTTGCTAGATCGGTTACTGCTGCTACAATGCAAGTTTATCAGGATTTAAGTGAGTTTGAACGCGATGTTATAGTCGGCGCACGAGCGATGGGACACAGCCTCATCAAGGTAGCTCTGAAGTGGGGATTTTCCAGTACGAACATTCCACGAGTGTACCGTGAATATCAGGAATCCGGTAAAATATCAAATCTCCGGCGTCGCTGCGGCCGGAAGAAGATCCTGCAACAACGGGACTCTCGACGACTGAAGAGAATCGTTCAACGTGACAAAAGTGTAACCCTTCCGCAAATTGCTGCAGACTTCAATGTTGGGCCATCGACAAGTGTCAGCGTGAGAACCATTCAACGAAACATCACCGTATGGGCTTTCGGAGCCGAAGGCCCACTCGTGTACCCTCGATAACTGCACCACAACGCTATACGCCTCACCTGAGTCCATCAATACCGACATTGGACTGTTAATGACTGGACACATAATGCCTGGTCAGAGGAGACTGGTTTCAAATTGTATCGAGCACATGGACGTGCATGGGTGTGGAGACAACCTCATGAATCCATGAACCCTGCATGTCGGACTGTTCAAGCTGGTGGAGGCTCTGTAATGGTGCGGGGCGTGTGCAGTTAGAGTGATATGGGACCCCTGATACGTCTAGATACGACTCTGACGGGTGACACGTACGTAAGTATCCTGCCCGATCACCAACATCCATTCATGTCCATTGTGCATTCCGATGGACTTGGGAAATTCCATCAGAACAATGCGACACCACTCCACATGTCCAGAATTGCTACAGAATGGCTCCAGGAACACACTTCTGACTTTAAATACTTCCGATGGCAATCAAACTCCCCAGACATGAACATTATTGAGCATATGTGGGATGCCTTCCACTTGCAACGTGCTGTTCAGAAGAGATCTCCAATTTTACGGATTTATGGAAAGCGCTGCAGGATTCGTGGTGTCAGTTCCCTCCAGACTAATTCAGACATTACTCGAGTCCATCCTACTACGTGTTGCGGCACTTCAGTGTACTCGATATTAGGCAGGTGTACCAGTTTCTTTGCCTCTTCATTCCGATACCAGAAGACATGGAAGACACTGACAGGAAGATCATACAGGATGATAGGGTATGTGTAATGACAGCAGAGAATAACTTCCATGCTCTTAGAGAGAGCTGTAGAGGGTTAAAAGTGTAGGAGAAGACGGAGATTGGACTAAATCCAACAAATAATTGAGGACGTAGGGAAGACACGTGTAATGACATTAGAGAATAATTTCCATGGTCTTAGAGGAAGCTGTAAATGGTATAAATTGTAATGGAGTACGGAGATTGGAATACATCCAACAAGTAATTGAGGACATAGGCTGCAAGTACTCCTCTGAGATGAAGACGTTGGAACAAGAGAGGAATTCTTGGCGGACCGCATGGGAGCAATCAGAAGACTGATGACTTTAAAAAAGACATAAATAAAGATGACCACTACGATTGTATTAGAGCGAGGGGTTGAGGAGAGCTAAATAAAAACAACTACATCTACTAGGAATACTGAGGGGTTGAGGAGAGTTGAATAAAAACTACTACATCTACGGCATCTAGTAAATGCAGTCTTCCCGAAAGCACATTGAATCTTCAGAGTTTCCAAGAAAAAACAAAACTCATTGGCGTTTTGGAAAATTTCTCAGTCTTCCGACAATTTGGCTGCAAACCACGTGTAACGAGACATTTTCGTAAATATCCTGCCGAAAACTGGCGAAGTACGATTGAATGTATTTTGATAGCATCTTCATGAGAAGCAGTTTCTCGTTCGTTGTCAGTCAAATACGAAGACATGTGAAGGCTCTTGATAAAGTTTTTATATTGCCTATAGAAATAAAAGTAGCATGATATTTATTGTAATAATAAACATTAGTAAACAGCAAAAAATATTGAAAATTCAATTACGTTTATGCAGATACAGCTGTCTCCTTATTATATTACCTTTGAAATATAACATGAGCGAAATAATATCACTAGTGTTGGAAAAATATAAATTTACAATAAAGGATGAGAGGGTTTCGATTCAGCGATCCCCCGATTACGGAGCTTGAACGCTAACAGCATAACTGGCACCATGTCGTACTTAGGGGCGCAACACACCGGTATATCACTGACGTTTAAAATTTCTCTTCTGATTTTCTCGAAATCGCCTAAGTAGTACGCCTTACTACTTGCACTCTACGTTGTCCTTATGGAGTACTAAAAGTGTACGAAGTCCGATGTAAGTCCGTGACCCGAACGTCACGACCTCCCCTTGTGAGTATACGGAATGAAATTTGCAAACACGTTATGGCCTGGTATCGGTATGTCACCTGTTTACTATCCTCAACAATTCTGCTGTGCCATTGAGCACTTTCATTCATCGGCCGCCAGAGTAACCAACTATGCATTTTGCGTCGAAACCTGTATTAATGTCAATTCGTACATCTCCTTTGTGGTACCACACAGTTTTTTTTTTTTTTGTCTTACAGTACATCTAGATGTGAAGGGTAGAGTTGTAGTGTAGTGTGGTGAGGTCTTGTGGTGCTGCTGCAGATTAGATTAGATTGGATTAGTACTTGTTCCATAGATCATGCATACGATACTTCGTAATAATGTGGAACGTGTCAGGTTAATAAAATGTGTCTATACAAAGTATTACATTACACAAAATATTACATGAGACTTAATGTTTTTTATTTATTTATTTTTTGGGTGGGGGGTGGGGAAATTACCCACTTACTATATCCAAAAAATTAACTAATGAGTAGAAGGAGTTGCCATTCAGAAATTCTTTAAATTTGCTTTTAAATTCTATATGGCTATCTGTCAGACTTTTGATGCTATTAGGTAAGTGGCCAAAGACATTTGTGGCAGCATAATTTACCCCCTTCTGAGCCAAAGTTAGATTTGACCCTGAGTCGTGAAGAGCATCCTTTCTCCTAGTGTTGTAGCCATGTACACTGTTATTACTTTTGAATTCGTTCGGATTGTTAATAACAAATTTCATAAGTGAATATACAGGGTGTTACAAAAAGGTATGGCCAAACTTTCAGGAAACATTCCTCATAAAGATAAGATGTTATGTGGACATGTGTCCGAAAACGCTTAATTTCCATGTCAGAGTTCGTTTTAGTTTCGTCCACCTACGCTCAATGGAGCACGTTATCATGATTTCATACGGGATACTCTACCTGTGCTGCTAGAACATGTGCCTTTACAAGTACGACACAACAAGTGGTTCATGCGCGATGGAGCTCCTGCACATTTCAGCCGAAGAGTTCGTACGCTTCTCAACAACAGATTCGGTGACTGATGGATTGGTAGAGGCGGACCAACTCCATGGCCTCCACGCTCTCCTGACCTCAACCCTCTTGACTTTCATTTATGGGGGCATTTGAAAGCTCTTGTCTACGCAACCCCGGTACCAAATGTAGGGACTCTTCGTGCTCGTATTGTGGACGGCTGTGATACAATACGCCATTCTCCAGGGCTGCATCGGCGCATCAGGGATTCCAAGCGACTGAGGGTGGATGCATGTATCCTCGCTAACGGAGGACATTTTGAACATTTCCTGTAACAAAGTGTTTGAAGTCACGCTGATACGTTCTGTTGCTGTGTGTTTCCATTTCATGATTAATGTTATTTGAAGAGAAGTAATAAAATGAGCTCTAACATGGAAAGTAAGCGTTTCCGGACACATGTCCACATAACATCTTTTCTTTCTTTGTGTGTGAGGAATGTTTCCTGAAAGTTTGGCCGTACCTTTTTGTAACACCCTGTATATATTGTGAATGTGTGGTCTGGTCTGGTTGTGGCAGGCTGGCTGCGGGACCAAGAACACACGCCGCAGTCGGGCGCGTGCCTGGGTCTGCAGTGGGTGAGCTCGCCCAACCCGCAGGTGCCCAGCGGCCTCTACTGGCAGCGGCAGCGGTGCTCCGCCGTAGGCGGCTACGTCTGCAAGAGGAGCAACCAAGGTGAGCCCCCGCCCACTCCCCCAGCCGGTGAGTCCACGCCGCTGCCGAGAGACTGCGCATGCGCCGTGCCATTCGCTGACCTCCAGCAACCCCGAGGTGCAACGACCGCACGCTAATAACAACCAACACACTCCCAACTGCTAGCCTGCAATTTGTATCGAACTCGATAACTGTCCTGTAGAGAGCGTGTCTGATGAAGTAGATGTGTAACAAAACGACCACACATTACGCAGAATGGTCGCAGATCACGAACGCTCTGTCTAGCACAGCCTGTGACCAGTCGCATCCCCGAATGAAACGTGTCTTCGCCTGCAGGCAGGTTCGCAGCCAAGCTCTCCCAGTAATTATTAATGGCTATGTTTCACATTTTGCAACAAAATACACGACGGCAAAAAATCACAACACCAAAATACAATTAATTCAGAATAATGAAATTTCTAGCATTTGTAGACTTAGAGAAAGCTTTTGGCAATGTTGACTGGAATACTCTCTCTCAAATTCTGCAGGTGGCAGGGTAAAATACAGGGAGCGAAAGGCTATTTACAATTTGAACAGAAACCAGATGGCAGTTATAAGAGTCGAGGGACATGAAAGGGAAGCAGTGGTTGGGAAGGGAGTGAGACAGGGTTGTGGTCTCTCCCCGATGTTATTCAATTTGTATATTGAGCAAGCAGTAAAGGAAACAAAAGAAAAATTCGGAGTAGCTATTAAAATCCATGGAGAAGAAATAAAAACTTTGAGGTTCGCCGATGACATTGTAATTCTGTCAGAGACAGCAAAGGACTTGGAAGAGCAGTTGCAAGTAATGGATAGTGTCTTGAAAGGAGGATATAAGATGAACATCAACAAAAGCAAAACGAGGATAATGGAATGTAGTCGAATTAAGTCGGGTGATGCTGAGGGAATTAGATTAGGAAATGAGACACTCAAAGTAGTAAAGGAGTTTTGCTATTTGGGGAGCAAAATAACTGATGATGGTCGAAGTATAGAGGATATAAAGTGTAGACTGGCAATGGCAAGGAAAGCGTTTCCGAAGAAGAGAAATTTGTTAACCTCGAGTATAGATTTAAGTGTCAGGAAGTCATTTTTGAAAGTATTTGTATGGAGTGTAGCCATGTATGGAAGTGAATCATGGACGATAAATAATTTGGACAAGAAGAGAATAGATGCTTTTGAAATGTGGTGCTACAGAAGAATGCTGAAGATTAGATGGATAGATCACATAACTAATGAGGAAGTATTGAATAGGATTGGGTAGAAGTTTGTGGCACAACTTGACTAGAAGAAGGGATCGGTTGGTAGGACATGTTCTGAGGCGTCAAGGGATCACCAATTTAGTATTGGAGGGCAGCGTGGAGGGTAATAATCGTAGAGGGAGACCAAGAGATGAATACACTAAGCAGATTCAGAGGGATGTAGGCTGCAGTACGTACTGGGAGACGAAGAAGCTTGCACAGGATAGAGTAGCGTGGAGAGTTGCATCAAACCAGTCTCAGGACTGAAGACCACCACAACAACAACAACAGCAATGAAATTTTTGGAATACATTTGTCTAGGTGACATATTTAAACGATTAACATTACAAAATCACATCCACATACATACTCCGCAATCTACCATACGGTCCGTGGCGGAGGGTACTTCGTACCACAACTACCATCTTCTCTCCCTGTTCCACTCCCAAACACAACGAGGGAAAAATGACTGCCTATATGCCTCAGTACGAGCCCTAATCTCTCTTATCTTTGTGGTCTTTCCGCGAAATGTAAGTTGGCGGCAGTAAAATTGTACTGCAGTCAGCCTCAAATGCTGGTTCTCTAAATTTCCTCAATAGCGATTCACGAAAAGAACGCCTCCTTTGCTCTAGAGACTCCCACCCGAGTTCCTGAAGCATTTCCGTAACACTCGCGTGATGATCAAACCTACCAGTAGCAAATCTAGCAGTCCGCCTCTGAATTGCTTCTATGTCCTCCCTCAATCAGACCTGATAGTGATCCCAAACGCTCGAGCAGTACTCAAGAATAGGTCGTATTAGTGTTTTATAAGCGGTCTCCTTTACAGATGAACCACATCTTCCCAAAATTCTACCAATAAACCGAAGACGACTATCCGCCTTCCGCACAACTGCCATTACATGCTTGTCCCACTTCATATCGCTCTGCAATGTTACGCCCAAATATTTAATCGACATGACTGTGTCAAGCGCCATACTACTAATGGAGTATTCAAACATTAGAGGTTTCTTTTTCCTATTCATCTGCATTAATTTACATTTATCTATATTTAGGGTTAGCTGCCATTCTTTACACCAGTCACAAATCCTGTCCAAGTCATCTTGTATCCTCCTACAGTCACTCAACGACGACACCTTCCCGAACACCACAGCATCATCAGCAAACAGCCCCACATTGCTATCCACCCTATCCAAAATATCATTTATGTAGATAGAAAAAAACAGCGGACCTACCACACTTCCCTGGGGCTCTCCAGATGATGCCCTCACCTCCAATGAACACTCACCATCGAGGACAACATACTGGGTACACGTTAACATAAGCGTGAGATGAGCCATTGCAAATACGAAACTCTGGTACCTTAATAACGGATGTAATCGTCAGACTGTTGAATGTAAGTATGCAAACGTGCATGCATTGTGTTATTCAGGTGTCGGGCATCGGTTTGTGAGATGGAGTTCCATGTTTGTTGCGCTTCGTCGGCCAATACAGGGACGGTTAATGTTGTTTGTGCATGAAGCTGGAGTTGTCGTCCGATGATATTCCATATGAACTCGATTTGAGACAGATCTGGTAATCGAGCAGCCCAAGGCAACATGTCCACACTCTATAGAGCACGTTGGCTTGCAACAAAGTTATGTGGACGGGCAAATCCTGTTGGGAAACACCTCCTGGAATGCTGTTCATGAATATCTGCACAACAGGTGGAATCACCAGATTGACGTACAAATTTACGGTTAAGGTGTGTGGGATAACCACAAGGGTGCTCCTGGTGTCATACTAAATCGCACTGCAGATGAAGTGTGCCTAGCACGCAGAGGGTTTGGTTGCGGGACGTCAATTGGACTACTCCTAACCAACACACAGCCATCACTGGCACCGAGGCAGAATCAGCTTTCATCAGGAAATATAACAGAACACCCTGCCCTCCAATGAGCTCTTGCTTGACCCCACTGGAGTCGCAGATGGCGGTGATTTGGGGTCAGTGGAATGCACGCTACAGGGCATCTAGCTCGGAGCTGCCTTTGAAGTAACCGATTTGTAACAATTCATTGTGCCACTCTGGCCCCATCTGCTGCTCAAATTGCTGCTGCAGATGCAGTACGATGTGCCAGGGCCATTCGCCGAAGACGGTGGTCTTCCTTCTCGACAGTGCCACGTTGTCTCCCGGAGCCCGGTCTCCTTGCCGCGGTACATTCTCCTTATCACTGGTACCAGCAATCACTTATAGTGGCTACGTTCTTGTCAAGTCTTTCTGGAGTATTCCAGAAGAAACATCCAGTTTCTCATAGCCCTATTACATAGTCTCGTTCAAATTCAGTGAGGTATTGATAATGACATCTTTGTTGCCGTAAAGGCATTCTTGACTAACATCAACTCACCACGTCCAGTCTCAAAGGCAACTAACCCTCACCACCGTTACGCCGTGTATTTAGGGCAAACCTGATTTGCTCCCACACAGTTGCGCTACTGGCGCCGCTCTTACGCTACTTTTGCCAAATTTAATAGACACCATCTTTCAGATGTAGAAACATGCCTGCCAACTTTCGTGTCTGTCGCACAACTCGTTCTTGATGTTCGGTTTTTTCATTTCGTCAGTGCATCTAAACGTTGCATTCGAAAACGGCCATTGAAATCTAATTCAAGTAGACCTCTCAATGAAGAAAGTATCCACCATAACTTACCTTCAAACGAAGAGCTTTGCTCAAATAATCTTTTGGAAGCGCGTGTATGGTCATAGGGGAGACGTTGGCTAGTTGGCACATATTTTGGGTTTTCGATTTTTCTATTTTCTGCGCAATGCTTGGAGAGATTGTAATAAATGCGGCGGGTAGCTTGACATTGTGACTGCAGAATCATGCAAGACCCATTAATTAAATACGTGTTTAGGTAACCCCAGAAATACATTTTATAAAAGTTTACATCTATTCGGGGTTAGTTGGCAAATCCCTAGAGGCTAATTGGCGCAATCTGATTTGAATAGAGATACTTAGCCAGAAAACAGCAATATGCGAGGAATAAATTTTTCTTTAATCAAAACGGAGTAACTTCCTTTTCGAAGAATAAATTCTTCAAAACACAAATTCCTCTTGAAGAAATAATGCGTGAACAAAAGTAAATTCTGCTCGAATGTATAAACAATACTATGAACTTAAATGTATGAGCAAACAATGGATTATTCAAGGACAATAAGTTCTGCTAACTGTTATAGCTACCTGTAGTTATTCAAAAAAGTTAGTTCATTTAAGTCTGCAGGCTTTCGTGGCCGTTGTCACTGAAATTAAAATCTTCTGGGTTATTAGGCCGCGTCATGTTTCTTCTAAAATGTTCGACGTTTCGACCCCTCTGCTGGGATCTTCCTCAGGATCTTTCGGTGTCCACTACTGCTGCTCTAGCAGTAGTGGACACCAAAAGATCCTGAGGAAGATCCCAGCAGAGGGGCCGAAACCTCGAACATTTTAGAAGAAACATGACGTGGCCTAATAACCCAGAAGATTTTAACTTCAAATTAGTTCATTGTTTTGAATCAATCGTGAATGTAGGAGTAGGGCGCTCGCGTAGTTGAACAAATGGTTTAAATTTTTTTGCTCAGTTTTACATTGTTCGTACCAAATTGAATAATTCTCGTCTGTCTATCTATCTCCAATTTTCCACTTTTCGACCATGGTGGAAACGAGACTCTCGTTGGCATCGGTTTCGACAAACTTCCCAGGCTACTGACGGGCATGATAGTTCACCAAACCAAAGCGATTTAAATGTATTCAGGCTATCAGGAGGCCCTTGAGAATCTGGGGCATTCCTTGTTGGCCTTTTTCGACGTGACCTGTTGGTATAGCTACGCCAACTGATCCTATAACTAACTATGCCAATTAGCCCCAAATGGATATGAAAAACAAAATCAGTACCACATAATGCCATATATCAGAAACAAAAGATTATGATAACATTCATGCAACCATGCTCATTCACTCTTTCGAAAACCGCCATCACGAGCGCCTCAACCCGATGTACAAAAGAAAAAAATTACGACTAAAAAATTTGTCCAGTCCGAAAAACGATGAAACGGGGTCCTTGCTCTGTGAAGTTTCCAAACAAACTGAAGCATAACCGCAGCGCTGTAACACCACGGTGGCAGTCAACAGAAGCTGTGTGCTGCAAACTAGGCCGTCTAACCCTGGTTTTCCCCTCTAGCAAGTATTTCTGGATTAATGACACCGACATCCTTCTCCCTACGTTTCTGTAATGAAAAAATAAATACAAACAACAAAGTAAAATTCTATTTTTAAAGAAATAATTGTTGATTAGCATGGGAAACAGATATTGTGAAATATACATATTTCATTAACAAAAACCCTTCGTCTGTCTGTGTTTCAGAATTTTAGGTTTTTATTCCCGATATTTATTTCAGAACGGGAGCCCCATCATCAGATTCAAGATTCACGTTAGGCTTTTCGTGGCGACCTGATGAACCAATCTGACCTGTATATTGCAAGAATATGCTTCGCTATTTGCCCGTTGGCGCAGTTCCCCAAGGTTCTTTTGTTTTCTTTGCACATGTTCGCCTACAAACTGAATTATGAAAGCACTGAAATGGATCACCTGTGAAGTAGATTCTCGCAATTTTTAGGTTTGACTGCTTGGCCAGGTAATAACGAAATGACTCAAGTGAATCTTGAAAGCCCTGAAGGTTGTTTTATCTCCTTCAAAAACTAGAAAAAAAAAAGAAAACAAAATAAAGACTTTCTACAGACGTTTATTCATAACCTACGTAAGAAAATTTTAATTGTGTTCTTTCATTTGTAATTTTTCTGACTCATAGAGACGAGACGGATGGAGAGGCGCATTGTCAATTAAATAAAATCGGTCGTCTTCGTTGAACTACAGAATAGTGAAACCTCTACCCGACATTGTTTATGAAAGACCCTCACACAGCTAGCGTAACTAGGAAGTGTATGTGTTACTGCTGTTTGTTGCTGCCTTTTGACGGATAGTTACTTGTTAGTGTACGGCTACGTTCCACTGCAGTGCATTATTGTGAATGCTGTTGTACTTGTGTAAATTAGCTCATTTAGTCCACAAGAAGTTAGCTGTAGCTGAGGCCTAACTTCGTTCTCAGTTGTTTGAAGAAAAGCATAAAGTGTTCGTTGATAAAATTTCCGAATGCCATATCCCGGCGAAGAATAGTACACATGATTTAGTTAAAAGATGGCGTAGGACAGTTTCGCTTTCAAATGCAAAACGAAATAGGCAAGCTTCCTTTACGGCTCCACAGGCCTTTACCGATCATATAAAGAGAATTATTGCCAGTCCAAAAAAATCAATATCCCATCAATTTGCTGTTAAATATAATTCTTACCTAAACTGAGGATGGAGGGTGGAGAAAGGAAAGGAAAAGGAAGGAACTATTGATGACAGCTGCGTCGGGACTTTGAGGAATCAGCGGCGACGTGTAAAAATTTGTACCTGACCGGAATTCGAGCCTAACTAGGCAGTTATGTTAACCACTGCATCACATGGACACAGTCTTTATTCCAACGGTCGCGACCGTTTGTAGCTGCAGTTTATGGCGGGTCATGGTCCATCGAATATAGGCTGGTGTGAGGTGGAGCGTACACAATTAAGTTAAGTAGTGGTTTTGACTTTGTACATATGTATTGTTTGTGTTTTTCTTTTCTTTTTCGTTTGTGAATGTATAGCTGTGGTGTTCTTTTAATCATTGACAAAGGTCTTGTTAGGAATTTGTGGGTTTTATTGTTGTTCTGAAGAAGGTGTAGTTATCTACGCCGAAACCTGGGTTAACACTTAACACCAGGTGCTTTTTTCGCAATCGAGGCGGGTTTTTAGTTTTTTAATATAAGTTCCCATCGGTCGCGAAATGGAATCCACAGTGAAAACCAGAAACGTTTTATTTGCAACAGTTAGGTACACCTTCCACCTACTTCTCTACATAGTCGCAACTCCAACTTCGAGTTTTGTCGTAGTGTTGTATCAACTCTCCAATATCCTCGTCATAGAAAGCAGCTGCCTGTGCTTTCTGCAGTTCGTTGCCTGTGGAAAAGTTTTGTCTTCATAGGCAGCGATTATTGTGAGCAGAGATGGGACTCAGAGGGAGCCAATTACGGACTATACTTCTAATCGGAAACGCTGCACGAGCGTCTTCATTGCCCCTGCAGTGCGCGGCCGAGAATTCGCATGAAGATGGGACTGCTCGACAGTTGTGTTATGTGGGCTGCGTGACGCAGGCGAAATCTCTAAGCAGGCCCTCACACTTGGCGGGAGACGCTATTCCCTACGCATCTTTACGCGCTCACTGTTCACTCAAAACTGAAAAGAGCGGCGCAACACGATGGCCAGGCATACTAGAGACACTGTCCATCACATCTGTGCAAAGCTTTACCGGATTTTCGCAGTGGTTTCCATTTCGCGACCGATCGGAAATTACTTTCTGGACAACCCTCCTAAATACAAATCTTGTCATAAAATTCTTCATGAATTGAAATTGAACTGAAGGAGCCAGGAAAACTGAAACGTACTGATTACTGTAACTGGCTTCTCGAAAACATTACTGCTGGACAGGCAGACTCAAAGTATTTCTTGTCAGACGAGGCATTGTCTCATTTATCGGGCCATGTTAATCGGCGGAACATCAAATATTGGAATGGAGGAAATCGTCGCGAGACGTTCTAGCGTCCACTTCATGATGAGAAAATTGGTGATTGGTGTGCCGTTTCCGGTAATGGTATAGAGGAGCCAATAATTTTTGACTGGACTATCAATACACAAGTTTTCATGACCAATTTCGAAGAATTTTATGAGTAATTGACAGATAGTGAAAATGAGTACAGCTTCTTTCCAACAAGATGGCGCAACGTAGCAAACGACTCACTGAATCGCCTTCAAGCAGTTTTCACATCTCATAAAAGTTCTTTCAGACATGCATGTATGTATCACAAGCATAGGTGGACAGACGACAATAACAACACTGGTCTCAATTCCTTGTGGTATCATTCTCCTTGTTGCGGGAATCTAAGTGATGGATTTAGTGGAGTACAGTAATAGTATGTATCCAATGTGACATATGGAAGTTTGCCCCAATCCAGGAAGCGTGCACGGATAGCCGAAGCTGTTAAGGTGACCACTCGCGATAAGAGGGAAACCCGGGTTCAAGTCCCGATCCAGCACAGTTTCGTATGTCACTATTGATTAATAGATCTGTACCTAATACAGCTGATGTCAAGTGTGTCTCAGTTAGCAGATTAATTTCGATGTATGTCAATAATTATTTTGAACCTGTCGGCTCTAATCTGAATATGGTTGAATCGTACTTCGGCTCCCTGTATTTAGTAACTGACTGTAGATCGGGGCATTATGCAAACTACGTATGTAAGATACTAAAGATGAAGGAAGAAAATTATTTGCTCAAAGTGACGTAGTCCCTGAAGTAATTACCGTATTTAGACGATGGATGTTGTAAATAATTTCTAATTCGAGTGTTCGAGTGAGTGGAGAGAGAGAGAGAGAGAGAGAGAGAGAGAGAGAGAGAGAGAGAGCGAGCGGTAAAGTGGAATGAGGGCATGGACGTTTGCTACTTTAGAAAGCTAAATGCATCATTAGTTTTCAGTACGAATATTACGTGTATTGAATGTATATGCCTTTCAGCTAATGAGGAAATCAGTTAATTACTCTCATGAGTGGCCGTAGCTGCTCCAATCATAGCAGGAGTTCGATATCAAAAGCTCGGTGTGGGCTTGAAATCAGCACAGGCAGAAGCACATGATGCAGCGAAGAAGTTCACGTTGTAAATTTGACATTCATTTTTCTCATGAGGAAAAATATCAATGGAGGGGCTGTTAATGAAATATATCAAACATCTTAACCAATGAGTTTTATCCAAAGCGACGTATTAGAATATTCAACAATGAATCAGTTATATGGCATTGCAGAAATGTTGTTGCAACCGATTGATATTTCTTGCATAAAAAAGAAAAAGTTGGATGGCAATTGAAACATGGGCTAATGCAATAGTCTTTTAGAGTTTTAATTATTATTTTCAGTTTTCTTCAAGGGAGTATTCAATACAATTACAGATTTGATGCACGTATCTATTTTAGAGATTTAGCGTTCATAAGAACTATAAGGCAAAAATGCAAGTCGTACAAGTAGTTACACGAAATAGCATGTATTTTTTCCATGACGCCAAACTAATGTACTGAACTTCACATCACACACAGCTGACGATAGGACCATAAGAACTAGCTAACTGGTAACAAATACAATTCTTTTAGATTGATTCATTGTACAAAATGTCAAAATGGTACAAATATATCAATTTCATATGGGAATGGGGACTCTACTATGTAACCGGTGATAGAAGTGCATGCTTATGATGGACGATAGGTACCGTCTACAATACGTCCAATCCATAAACCATGAAGCTCAAGGTGGGGTGGAGGGGGGGGGGGGAGAGGGGAGCGGAGAAAGAGGAAGAGTAGTGGCTAGGCTGAAACTCCGCGATACTTGCATAAAAGGAGTTGAGACAATGCAGTAACTGTGCAACGTTTTACGTCTTCATTCGCCGGCACGTGTTCCCTTATTTGGATATGAAATCATTAGCTCCCGCTTAAGATTGTAATTAATTTGAGCTTCAAAAAAGAGAATTCCCAAATTATAGATGCTGCATTTTCTCCCAACAACTTACCAAATTTCATAAACTGAGACTCCGTTGGGTACTTCTCTTCCAGATCTAAAATACTAGCAGTAGAAATGAAACTGATTTTGATAAGTCTGTTATTATTACTGGTATAACAAGGGAAAAGGATGGAAGATACGGGAAGAATCCAGTTAGATTACATCACCGTCAGGCACAGATACCGAGATCAGATATTGGATTGTAAATGTACCCAGGAGCAGAAACAGACTCAGATCACAGATTAGTAACGGTGAAGAGTAGGCTGAAGTTTAAGAGACTAGTCAGAAAGAATCAATGGGCAAAAAAGTGGGATATGGAAGTACTAAGGAATGAATAGTGGCTATAGATACTGCAATGTTGAATAGCCCAGTAGGGAGTACAAATGAATAGGAATGGACATCTCTAATAAAGGCAATCACAGGATTTGAAAAGAAAAAAAATAGGTACAAAGAAAGTAACTGTAAAGAGACCTTGCATAGAAGAAGAAATACTTCAGATGGTCGAAGAAAAAAGGAAATGTAAAAATGCTCAGGGAAAGTCAGGAATACAGAAATACTTGTAATTTAGGAATGAAATAAACAGAAAGTGCAGGTAAGCTAAGGCGAAATGGCTACGTGCAAAATGCGAAGAAATCGAAAAGAAAATGATTGGCAGAAAGACTGATTCAGCATATAGAAAGTCAAAAGAACCTTCCGTGAAATTAAAAGAGACGACTGCAACATTAAGAGTCTAATGGGAATTCCACTGTTACACGCAAAGGAGAGAAAGGATACGTGGAAAAAGTACATTGATGCACTCTTTGAGGGGAGGACTTGCCTGATGATGTGATAGAAGAATAAACAGATGTCCACATCGAGGAGATAGGGGGTCCAGTACTAGAGTCAGAATTAAAAAAAAAAAAAAAATCTTTGGACGAAATAAGATTAAATAAGGCAGAATGCATAGATAACATTCCATCAGAATTTCTAAAATCATTGGGGGAAGTGACAACAAAACGACAATTCATATTGCTGTGTAGAATCTGTGAGACTGGCAATATACCATCAGACTTCCGAAAAAACATCGTCCACACAACTCCGAAGATAGCAAGAGCCGACAAGTGCGAGGATTATCGCACCACCAGCTTAACAACTCATGCATCCAAGTTATTGACAAGAACAACATACAGAAGAATGGAAAATAAAATTGACGATATGTTAAATGACGATCAGTTTAGCTTTAGGAAAGGTAAAGACACCAGAGAGGCAGTTCTGACGTTGCGATCGATAATGGTAGAAAGACTAAAGATAATCAAGGCACGTTCATAGGATCAGTCGACCTGGAAAAAAGAGTTCGACAATGTGAAATAGTGCAAGATGGTCGAGACTCTGAGAAAACTAAGGATAAGCTATAGGGAAAGACTATGAGAGAACAAAAGACTGGAGGACAAAGAGCGAAGTGCTTGAATTAAAAAGAGTGTAAGACAGAGATGTAATCTTTCGCCCTCCTGTTCAAATTACATATCCAAGAAGCAATGATGGAAATAAAAGATAGGATCATGAGTGGGCTTAAAATCCCAGATGAAAGGATATCAATGATAACAACACAGTACCTAATGACACTGCTATGCTCAGTGAAAGTGATTAAGAGTTACAGGATGTGTTGAAAGTAATGAGAAGTAGCAGAAATGAGGCTATCACAGGCAAAAATGTCATTCCTGCCAAGTCTACTAGTATCAAACACAGGCCTTAACTAGAAGAAAAAATTTCCGGGAATGTACATTTGGAGTTCAGCTTTGTATGGTAGCGAAGCATGGACTGTGTGAAAACCGGAACACCATCGAAGCATTTGATATGTGGTGCTAAGGAAGAATGTTGAAAATCAGGTGGACTGATAAAGTAAATAATGAGGAGGTTCTCCACAGAATCGTAGAGGAAAGGAATATATGGGAAACACTGACAAAAAGATGGAACAGGATGACACGACATTTGTTAAGACACCAGTGTTAAGGCATCAGGGAATAGCTTCCATGGTACTAGAGAGGAAGAGAGTTTGGAATACATCCAGCAAATACACTCCTGGAAATTGAAATAAGAACACCGTGAATTCATTGTCCCAGGAAGGGGAAACTTTATTGACACATTCCTGGGTTCAGATACATCACATGATCACACTGACAGAACCACAGGCACATAGACACAGGCAACAGAGCATGCACAATGTCGGCACTAGTACAGTGTATATCCACCTTTCGCAGCAATGCAGGCTGCTATTCTCCCATGGAGACGATCGTAGAGATGCTGGATGTAGTCCTGTGGAACGGCTTGCCATGCCATTTCCACCTGGCGCCTCAGTTGGACCAGCGTTCGTGCTGGACGTGCAGAGCGCGTGAGACGACGCTTCATCCAGTCCCAAACATGCTCAATGGGGGACAGATCCGGAGATCTTGCTGGCCAGGGTAGTTGACTTACACCTTCTAGAGCACGTTGGGTGGCACGGGATACATGCGGACGTGCATTGTCCTGTTGGAACAGCAAGTTCCCTTGCCGGTCTAGGAATGGTAGAACGATGGGTTCGATGACGGTTTGGATGTACCGTGCACTATTCAGTGTCCCCTCGACGATCACCAGTGGTGTACGGCCAGTGTAGGAGATCGCTCCCCACACCATGATACCGGGTGTTGGCCCTGTGTGCCTCGGTCGTATGCAGTCCTGATTGTGGCGCTCACGTGCACGGCGCCAAACACGCATACGACCATCATTGGCACCAAGGCAGAAGCGACTCTCATCGCTGAAGACGACACGTCTGCATTCATCCCTCCATTCACGCCTGTCGCGACACCACTGGAGGCGGGCTGCACGATGTTGGGGCGTGAGCGGAAGACGGCCTAACGGTGTGCGGGACCGTAGCCCAGCTTCATGGAGACGGTTGCGAATGGTCCTCGCCGATACCCCAGGAGCAACAGTGTCCCTAATTTGCTGGGAAGTGGCGGTGCGGTCCCCTACGGCACTGCGTAGGATCCTACGGTCTTGGCGTGCATCCGTGCGTCGCTGCGGTCCGGTCCCAAGTCGACGGGCACGTGCACCTTCCGCCGACCACTGGCGACAACATCGATGTACTGTGGAGACCTCACGCCCCACGTGTTGAGCAATTCGGCGGTACGTCCACCCGGCCTCCCGCATGCCCACTATACGCCCTCGCTCAAAGTCTGTCAACTGCACATACGGTTCACGTCCACGCTGTCGCGGCATGCTACCAGTGTTAAAGACTGCGATGGAGCTCCGTATGCCACGGCAAACTGGCTGACACTGACGGCGGCGGTGCACAAATGCTGCGCAGCTAGCGCCATTCGACGGCCAACACCGCGGTTCCTGGTGTGTCCGCTGTGCCGTGCGTGTGATCTTTGCTTGTACAGCCCTCTCGCAGTGTCCGGAGCAAGTATGGTGGGTCTGACACACCGGTGTCCTTTTTTCCATTTCCGGGAGTGTAATTGACGACGGAGAGAAAAGGCTGGCACGGGAGAGGATTTCTCGGCGGGCGGCAGCAAACACATCGGATGGATAAATAAAAGGGGGAGGGCAGAATATATGTACTGTATATACTGTAGAGTTGGCTCTGTTACGTTTGCTATGGGTGATAACGGATGACAATCTCTTTGAATGGGTCAGGAAATATTCCAATTTTCCAGGTAGATACGAATAAAAAGAAAGAACTGGACATAATGAGTGATCCACAATCCTTATTTCTGGAAAATACACTTGTTTTCAGTATGTCGATTACTTTATTATTGTGGTAAAATTGCCAATTCCAGGTACCATAGCCCATAATCCTAGACGCACAGTAATCCATTTCACAGAAACAGTCTCGCTGTAGTGTGTCTATAAGAAGGTGATCGACTGACTGAAAATACATTTAACTTCTATAAACAGTCTGTTCATTGGTTGTTAACAGAAATTCTCGCAGCTCAAAGCAGAGTTTCACAAAATGATTTATAAAGCGAAGGTTCTGCACTTCGTTTCTTCAGGTTTCCCTAACTGGCGTCATCCGTGCTCAATCGTATCAGTTGCTGCAATCTTGGAAAATACTCCTCGCTTGGAACTCCACTATTTAACAATGCGAGCATCAGACAACAGAAGACGCCCAAAAAGCCGAGATGCATATTTAGAATACTTATTCGTGACACAAACTGTTTTTGTGTACGATCTGCATCTGCATCGTTTACGAGGTGTATGAGTAAAGTAATGAGACTGGCAACAATGCGAGTGATCTGACAACACTGTGTGGTTCTACTTGTGTAGAGCGGTGTGTTCATCCCTTCCAGATGCTCAGTCCGAGTCTTAGCTCCTTACACTCGTCACGTGATTTTTGAGAGCGCCATCAGTGAAGTTGTGTTTTTGTTGTGTGTTACAAAAAAGGAACAGCGGAATTTAGAGAATGTGTGCGTGCTCTTGTGAGATCAGGCCAACGTTTAACAATACGGATGACGGGTGAGCTGTTAAACTCGAACACTTTCACCTTACATCAAATTTTGAGCCAAGTTGTGCACATGCGAAAGGTTTGTGCCGAAATGGTGCCGAAAAACCTCACAGCTGAGGAGAAGGACACTGGAAGAAACGTGTGCGTTGATCTTGAGAGGACTGCCAATGACCACCATTGGTTCAGTGGTGTGATCACAAGTAATGAATCCTGGATTTTTGTGTACGATCGTGAGACAAACCGACAAAGGAGTGGCACACTGAGACATCTCCTCGGCCGAAAAAATCTCGAATGAGCAAATCAAAGAGCAAAACATTGCTGATTGGCTTTCTTGACAGTGGGGGTATAGTTAATAAAGAATTTGTTCCTCCAGGATAAACCTTGAACTAAGTGTTTTACAAAGATATGCTTGAAAGGCCCAGGAAAAGGGGAAATCGAGTGAGACTGGACATTGGAGAAAAATGGATGCTGAATCATGACAACGCCCCACATTACACGGCCACTTCCATCACGAAATTTTTGACCTCAAAAGGCATTGCTGTTGTTCTGTTGTTCACAGCCCCCCCCCCTCCCCACCCCTATTCACCTGATCTGAGTCCTTGTGCCTTTTTTCATTTCCCTAAATTTCAAAAGTCTTAAAAGGACTTCATTTTGGGACTCTGGAGAAAAGTCAACACAATGTGGCCTATTTGTTAACTCTACCAGCTCAACCGTTTCAGTGGTGCTACCAAGACTGGGGATGACGACTCAACTGCCAAAGGGAACTACTTTGTAGCGGACAATATTGATGTTTGAAAAAACTAAAAGCTTTGGTTGATAAAAAATCAGTCTCATTACTTTTCTCGTACACCTCTTATATTCAGACATTCAATGCTTTGACCGGTTTCCGTCAGATCACCGAAGTTAAGTGCTGTCGGGCGTGGCCGGCACTTGGATGGGTGACCATGTGGGCCGCCATGCGCTGTTACCATTTTTTGGGGGGCACTCAGCCTCATGATGCCACTTGAGGAGCTACTCTACCGAATAGTAGTTGCTCCAGTCAAAGAAAACGACCGGGAGAGCGGTGTGCTGACTGCACGCCCCTTCATTCCGCATCCTCAGCTGAGCGTGACACGACGGTCGCATGGTCCCGATGGGCGACTTGTGGCCTGAAGACGGACTACATTCCATGCTTTGAGATAGAAGGAAATGAAACCATACGTTTCTAAATCCAAAGTGGAGAACATAAAACCGAACCCATAACATAGTCACCGTAGAATATAGAGATTATGCTGGTATGAAATTTTATGAATGATATGAATTTGAATGTGACACTTACTAACATTATTATTACAAATGATGTGCAGAATCTCCATTGGGGGTGTCGATGCACTTGTGTGCTTGGTTTATCATTGTCCAAGGCAAATCGCTGTTGTCAGTTACGTTGATTTCTCGTTGGACGTTCACCTTCAGTTCCTAGATCATGCGGGGACTAGATGCTTAAACTCTCTCCCTTAAGTAACACCAAAGGAAAAAAAATCGCAAGTGCACTCTTTGGGGATAGCTGTTTATTTAGAAAAGTACCTTTTCTAAGAAAACAGCTTTTATCATTAGCAAAATACGGCCTGCCGATGTGTCCGAGCAGTTCTAGGCGGTTCAGTCTGGAACTGCGCGACCGCTATGGTCGCAGGTTCGAATCCTGCCCCGGGCATGGATGTATGTAATGTCTTCCTTAGGTTAGTTAAGTTCAAGTAGTTCTAAGTTCTAGGGGACTGATGACCTCAGATGTTAAGTCCCATAGTGCTTAGAGCCATTTGAACCAATCAGCCCCAAAGGGATATGAAAAACCAAAACAATACCACGTAATCCCATATATCAGAAACAAAAGATTATGATACATTTATGCAACCATAGTCAATCACTCTTTTGAAAACCGCCATCAGCAGCGCTACAATCCGATGCACAAAAGAAAAAAATTACGACTAAAAATTTACTCACCATTCCGAGAAATGATGAAACGGGGTCCTTCCTCTGTGAAGTTTCCAAGCAAACTGAAGCGCAATGGCAGCTCTGTAGCACCACGGTGGCAGTCAACAGAAGCTCTGTGCTGCGAACTAGACCCTTATGCCGTCTAACCCTGGTTTTCCCTTCTAGCAAATGTTTCTGGATTAATGACACTTGACATCCTTCCTCCCAGCGTTTCTGTAATAAAAAAAGAAATACAAACAACACACTAAAATTCTATTTTTAAAGAAATAATTGTGGATTAGCATGGGAAACAGATATTGTAAAACATACATACACTCCTGGAAATTGAAATAAGAACACCGTGAATTCATTGTCCCAGGAAGGGGAAACTTTATTGACACATTCCTGGGGTCAGATACATCACATGATCACACTGACAGAACCACAGGCACATAGACACAGGCAACAGAGCATGCACAATGTCGGCACTAGTACAGTGTATATCCACCTTTCGCAGCAATGCAGGCTGCTATTCTCCCATGGAGACGATCGTAGAGATGCTGGATGTAGTCCTGTGGAACGGCTTGCCATGCCATTTCCACCTGGCGCCTCAGTTGGACCAGCGTTCGTGCTGGACGTGCAGAGCGCGTGAGACGACGCTTCATCCAGTCCCAAACATGCTCAATGGGGGACAGATCCGGAGATCTTGCTGGCCAGGGTAGTTGACTTACACCTTCTAGAGCACGTTGGGTGGCACGGGATACATGCGGACGTGCATTGTCCTGTTGGAACAGCAAGTTCCCTTGCCGGTCTAGGAATGGTAGAACGATGGGTTCGATGACGGTTTGGATGTACCGTGCACTGTTCAGTGTCCCCTCGACGATCACCAGTGGTGTACGGCCAGTGTAGTAGACAGCTCCCCACACCATGATGCCGGGTGTTGGCCCTGTGTGCCTCAGTCGTATGCAGTCCTTATTGTGGCGCTCACCTGCACGGCGCCAAACACGCATACGACCATCATTGGCACCAAAGCAGAAGCGACTCTCATCGCTGAAGACGACACGTCTGCATTCATCCCTCCATTCACGCCTGTCGCGACACCACTGGAGGCGGGCTGCACGATGTTGGGGCGTGAGCGGAAGACGGCCTAACAGTGTGCGGGACCGTAGCCCAGCTTCATGGAGATGGTTGCGAATGGTCCTCGCCGATACCCTAGGAGCAACAGTGTCCCTAATTTGCTGGGAAGTGGCGGTGCGGTCCCCTACGGCACTGCGTAGGATCCTACGGTCTTGGCGTGCATCCGTGCGTCGCTGCGGTCCGGTCCCAGGTCGACGGGCACGTGCACCTTCCGCCGACCACTGGCGACAACATCGATGTACTGTGGAGACCTCACGCCCCACGTGTTGAACAATTCGGCGGTACGTCCACCCGGCCTCCCGCATGCCCACTATACGCCCTCGCTCAAAGTCCGTCAACTGCACATACGGTTCACGTCCACGCTGTCGCGGCATGCTACCAGTGTTAAAGACTGCGATGGAGCTCCGTATGCCACGGCAAACTGGCTGACACTGACGGCGGCGGTGCACAAATGCTGCGCAGCTAGCGCCATTCGACGGCCAACACCGCGGTTCCTGGTGTGTCCGCTGTGCCGTGCGTGTGATCATTGCTTGTACAGTCCTCTCGCAGTGTCCGGAGCAAGTATGGTGGGTCTGACACACCGGTGTCAATGTGTTCTTTTTTCCATTTCCAGGAGTGTATTTTATTAATAAAAATCCTTCGTCTGTCTGTGTTTCGGTATTTTAGGTTTTTATTCCCAATATTTATTTCAGAGCGGGAGCTCCATCATCAGAATTCAAGATTCACGTGAGGCCATTTGAATATATATATATAAAGTAATCTACACTGCCCTTGGTCTGCGACTGTGAAAAGATGTCTGTACTCTTCCCCAACACCAGCCATGGAAATAAATAATTCTCCACCTGAAGATGATGGTATGAACCATGGGAATGCGTAGTAGCAAAATGATCGAGTGACTGACGTGGAAACTGTTTTGTTTTCCATTTGAACAAAGCTAACCCTCTGGTTGTAGACTGATTTTTTGCCCCTGCGAGCGCCAAGTAGTGACGAATTGTGTCGGCCGGCAGTGACGGAGGGCGGCGTGCAGCTGAACCGGACGGTGAACGGCACGGAGGGCTTCCTCACGTCGCCCAACTTCCCTGGCGGCTACGGGCCCAACCTGGACTATTGGGTGCGGCTGGCGGGCCCCGCGGGCTCGCGGCTCGTGCTGCGCTTCACGCGCCTCGACCTGGAGCCGCAGCAGGACTGCCTCTACGACTACATCGAGCTGCGCTCCCTGCTGCCGCAGCCCGCCACCGGCGACGACGACGCCGACGCCGAGCGCGCGCCCGATTCGCGCGTCGTCCGTTGCGGCCGACACGACGACGCCGACCTGCACAGGTAAAACACGGCACCTCAAACAGATCCCCAGAGCAAAGTGATCGCATAGAAAAGCGTAAAATAACGTTGTCTTCCACCAAGTATGTGGATTTTGTGAGAGATTTCGCCTGTAGCTATGCAGCCCACATAACATGAATGTCATGCGTTTCTTTCTTCACAACAATTTCAGCCGTATTCTGCAGGGGCAATGAAGACGCTCCTGCAGCATTTTCCATGGGAAGTGTTTGATCACCCACAATACAGCCCTCACTTGGCTCCCTCCATTGTTCATCTCTGCCTGTAGCTGTGCACCACACATAACATGAATGTCAAGCGTTTCTTTCTTCACAACAATTTCAGCCGTATTCTGCAGGGGCAATAATGACGCTCCTACGGCGTTTTCCATGCGAACTGTTCGATCACCCACAATAAAGCCCTTAATTCGCTCCGATCATTGTTCATCTCTCCTCACATGAACTGCTGGCTACAAAGACAACATTCTGGCAAAAACAACGATTGGCAGACCAGCATAGAAAATTCACAGGAAGTACATGTGTCAGCTTTCTTCGCGTCCCAACATCCCTACAAGACTCAGTTTGATCCCGATTTTGCAGAATACTGTTACGAACTTATCTCAAGTAATGAAGTAACACCGTCTGTTAGCGGAACATGTAAATGCAGACTTAATTAGTTTTATTTCTGTCAACAAGTTTATGTTGTCAATTTCGTCTCACAGATGGCGTTGCATGTTGCATATCCTGTATCGATGACGCAACAACCTTTAGGACCTACAGCCATCATTCGAGAAAATACCAGAGTACGGGGCTGGAACTGCAATGAAGCAGCGCTCTAAGTTTGCGTTCTGCCGTAAGAAAAGCCAATAAGGAAACGGCGACAAGGCACAAGCTGCTGAACACCTAGCCGAGAAGCCTAATTACATTACACGCTCGACCATAACATTACTTGCTTTGTAATGTCTTCCGACACCCTTAGTAGAAAATTTAATTTCGGGTGTGAACCCGACTTTATGATTCCATTTTTCAGCAACTGCAGTGAGGAAAACACACTGAAGCGCCAAGGAAACTGGCACAGGCATCGGTATTCAAATGCAGAGATATGTAAACAGGCAAAATATGGCGCTGCGGTCGGCAACACCTATATAAGACAACAAGTTTCTGGCACAGTTATTAGATCGATTACTGCTGCTACAGTGGCAGGTTATCAAGATTTAAGTGAATTTGAACGTGGTGTTACAGTCAGCGCACGAGCGACGGGACACAGCATCTCCGAGGTAGCGATGAAGTGGGGACTTTCCCGTACGACCATTTCATTAGTGTACCGTGAATATCAGGAATCTAGTAAAATATCAAATCTCCGACATCGGTGCGGCCGGAAAAAGATCCTGCAAGAACGGGACCAACGACGACTGAAGAGAATCGTTCAACGTGACAGAAGTGCAACCCTTCCCCAAATTGTTACAGATTTCAGTGCTGGGCCATCAACAATTCTCAGCGTGCGAACCATTCAACGAAACATCAGCGATATGGGCTTTCGGAGCGTTTCAAATTGTATCGAGCGGATGGACGTTTACGGGTATGCAGACAACCTCATGAATCCACGGATCCTGCATGTCAGGAGGGGATTGTTCAAGCTGGTGGAAGGGGATTGTTCAAGCTGGTGGAGGCTCTGTAATGGTGTGGTGCGTATGCAGTTAGAGTGATATGCAACCCCTGATACGTCTAGATACAACTCTGACAGGTGACACATACGTAAGTATACTGTCTGATCACCTGCATCCATCCATGTCCATACTGCATTCCGATAGACTTGGGCAATTCCAGCACGACAATGCGACATCCCACACGTCCAGAATTGCTACAGAATGGCTCTAGGAACACTCTTCTGAGTTTAAACAATTCCGCTGGCCATCAAACTGCCCACACATCAACATTATTGAGCATATCTGGGATGCCTTGCAACGTTCTGTTCAGAAGAGATCTCCACTTCCTCGTACTCTTACGGGTTTATGGGCAGCCCTGCAGAATTAATGGTGTTAATCCCTCAGCACCACTACAGACATTATTTGAGTCCATGCCACGTCGTTTTGCGGCACTTCTGCGATCTCGCGGCGTCCCTACACGGTATTAGGCAGGTGGACCAGTTTCTTTGCCTCTTCAGTGTACATCACTGAGTTCGTATTTCATCAGTAGTCGGACTGCTTCCAAGCGTGATGTTTCAGAGCGTAATTCGTACAGATCCTAGTAAAGCTGATTTTCGTAGTTGGCTCAGTGATACTTTCGTCATTGCCAATGGTTTTCAAGTGTCCAGCATGATCTTTTCGCACTCTTCCCGTTGTGTCGAGAACCGCTGGTGCTGTTTTCACTGGTTCACCTCGAATCGCTGTAGTTTGACTTTCGAGTCCTTGTATCTGACAGGTTTTCAACTTGTTTCTCGTCGATTCTGCTATCACCTGGAATGGCAGTGTCATGCTTGCTTCTCCACAGTTTTGAAGTCTTGTGTACTTTGTTCCAGCATTCGACCTGTCTAAAGTCGGAATCCCACAATAATTTGGCAAGTTCGTTACAGACAACTTTTTCTGGCTTGTGTTCCCAGCATTTCCTTGTCCTTGGCAGACGGTAATTATAGCATAAGTTCCAGTGGCTCTTTCATGGCACGACATTGTGCATCTGCTTGTAATCGGTCTGGTGACATGATCATTTGTATCGTCAGCTCTTTTGCAGACCCTAAACTTTGAGTCTTTTGCCGCTTTCTCGATTCTGACTTTGATTACGTTAGTTCCAATTGATTGTTCATGTGCAGCCTATATCAGTACTTCAGTTGTTATTGTTATTATTATTATTATTATTATTGGTCTTTGGTTTACCAGTCGACAGTCAAAGCTGGAAATCAGGTATTTCCACTTCTATTTTCCACCACGTTTGCCGGCCGGTGTGGCCAAGCGATTAAAGGCGCTACAGTCTGGAACCGCGTGACCGCTACGGTCGCAGGTTCGAATCCTGCCTCGGGCATGGATGTGTGTGATGTCCTTAGGTTAGTTAGATTTAAGTAGTTCTAAGTTCTAGGGGACTGATGACCTTAGAAGTTAAGTCCCATAGTGCTCAGAGCCATTTGAACCATTTGAACCACCACGTTTCTTGACTCGATATGAGACACCTACCCTTTCACTGGTGGATGTGTAGTTACTTTATACTGGACAGTGAATTCTGTAGATCTGTAGAAATAAGATCGTGACTGACACGTCCGAAGGGATAAAGGAGGGTTGCAAGCCAGTGCGCATCATATGAAGAGTGCAGTGTTCTAAATATGGCGTAACATGCAACACAATAAACATTTGTTGTCCTAGAAGAAATTTCGACTGAATAATGGTTCTGTGACTGCCTTAATTGCCTGTCGTATGTGCACTGTAGTGGAATTGTATCATTAGCAGCGAAAGGAATCAGGCATCGTCCGAGTGCCGATTATCAAATGAGTCTCGGAAGTATCAGTTCTTACGCACTGTCTAGGAATTTAATTTACTTTAAGACATGGAATTACTATAACAATCGATAACAACAGGTATTAGCTAGGCGTTTAGTTATAAGACAGTATATAATTTAAATTTAAGAGAGGTGATGGTTATTTCAGAACTTGAAGGACAGTACTGAATAATGTATCAGACATTATACAGTGAATAACGACATCTCATCACGAAACTCATCATTTCGATGCTAACAAAGAACGTAGACATGGTGTGATGGGAACAAATGTTCCTTGCTGGGCACACAACTTGACTATTCCTGACGGGTTTGCGTTTGTATTTACTCCCATCTATAGGAAGTACCGTTAATAGTGCGGAATAAGTAATGGCGAACTCTTTAACGATTGACATTCACATCCTTAAAACATGCAACGGTAATACGATACCTAGGTATATACTTAGAAGAGTGTAATCTACCCCCTCCTTCCTACTTGCAGCTATTGTCCACAATAAGCAAAGTCTTTTATGAAAAATCTGAGAGGAGCAAAGATTACAATAAACTTCCTAATTTTCTTAGCTTTTCGTGTAGAGTTGGTTCCAGTTCTTCTTGTCTAGGGGTCTGATTCTTGAAGCTGAAAATGTCACATTTTAGGTCCTCACTGTTGGATTGATGTAAATAAATTTGAAAATTCTTGTTGCAGAATTTTTGTTGTTGCGTTAATATATTTTGTCACATTTTAGTACATTATACAGTATTTTGATTTTTCACATTAACCAAGTCGCAATTACATTGTTTGCACAAAATACAAAAAAATGTCTGATCACATCTGAGGCATGCGTACTATTGTCTCACTCAGCGAAAATAACTATACTCCAAATGGTTTGCAGTTTCTCTTGACAAATGAATTTCTATTAGTTTCTGTTACATTATTAATTTTGATTATCATTTCGTAAATGAATCGAGAAATAAACGTAGTAACCAGTACAGTATTGCGTAATTAATAACAGAAATTTTAAGTGTGCCAATAGTTCGTAATTTCAAATGTTTCTAAAAAAATTAACTGTACATTCAGAACTAGTACATATCGATAATAACATTGAGACTAAAACATTTTATAAAGTAATTGATTTTCATAAATTTTAGTTTGAAACATAACATACTGTGTATAAAATTATACGAAAGTTTTCAGAAAAGCAACTGAGATAATACTGACCTGTCCAAAATTCGAAAAATAATAATGGTATCGACAACTACTGTTGAAGAAAAGTAATGCTAGAGGAGGATGTCCCGTTACAAGAGGAACTGTCATCAGAAGCCATGTGAACAAACGGAGTGAAAAGTAATCTAATAATGTGAATGAACAGTGGATACTCCACAATGTTAACGCATGCCCGCGTACGGCCTACATTATTGAGTAATTTTTGATTAAAAGGAAAATGAAAGTTGTGCATCTTGATGTTTTCGCAGGGTAACGATTGATCCATTGCATTTCGGGAGCAGAGTCGCATAATCTCTGTTTTTACTTCTTCTAATATTTCGGCCGTATACGATGTGGCCGTCTTCAGACTGAACTAACAGGTTAAAGATACAGTACACTTTAGTACTTGATCTGTCGTTTTAAACCACAGAAACACAAGCACCAGACACGCTGAGCGGTGGCAAACTATATGCACCAACTGAATCTGTGGCTAGCCGGTGGATCTATACTGTGATATCGATGTGTCATTATTAGCTGCACTGTGGCGACGTCTTTGCAAGTTAGTTAAAGAAAGCGTCAGATTCCATGATTTTTCCACGTTGGAACCGCTACGTTTATTAAGTAAAGTATTCACCAAGCGAATTTCAACTGCTACTTTCACCATCTAGTGCTATAAAGATTAAGTCGACACTAGAATTGCATTTTCATACCACACAGAGTAACTGGTCTCGATGCATTGCGTGAAAATGTCGGAATTTTTCCGTAGACTTCATCTTTTTGGAACTCGGTGGTGAAAAAAGCAGTTGAAATTCGTTTAGTGAAGAAGTAGCAAAAGAAGTAGCATCCATCATAAAATCATTAAAATATAAGTATTCCAGTGGGTATGATAACACGTTATCGAAATTAATCAAAGAGTGCTTATGCAAGTTGAGTTCTATTTTAATTATTTGTGTAATCAATCTCTTATCAGTGGGACATTTCCAGATGGGCTAAAGTGTGCTGAAGTTCAGCCTCTTTACTAGAAGGGGGATAAAGAGATATCATCAAACTATAGACAAATTTCACTTTTGTCTGCTTTCTCAAAAATATTTGAAAAGGTTGTGTTCAAGCATCTACTTAAGAATCTGACTGCAAATAATATATTGTCCAACTCACAGTTTGGATTTCTTAAGGGTTCTGATATAGAGAAAGCTATTTACACTTCCAGTGAGAATGTACTTAATTCATTCGATAGTAAATTAGAGGCGGCTGGCATTTTCTGTGACCTGTCAAAAGCCTTTGACTGTGTGAACCACAGCATTCTCTTACATAAATTAGAATATTATGGTGTCGCTGGCAATGCTGAAAAGTGGTTTGAGTCTTAGCCATCTAACAGGAAACAAAGGGTGTCATTGCGAAATACCTGTGCAGTAAGCAGTCTTCATCCGATTGGGAATTAACTACATGTGGTGTCCCTCAAGGTTCCATCTTGGGTCCATTGCTTTTTCTTGTATACATTAATGACCTCTGCCGGCCGGTGTGGCCGTACGGTTCTATGCACGTCAGTCTGGAACCGAGAGACCACTACGGTCGCAGGTTCAAATCTTGCCTCGGGCATGGATGTGTGTGATGTCCTTAGGTTAGTTAAGTTTAAGTAGTTGTAAATTCTAGGGGACTGATGACCTCAGCTGTTAAGTCCCATAGTGCTAAGAGCCATTAATGACCTCTCGTCTGTAACATTGCCAGGTGCTAAGTTTGTTTTGTTTGCAGAAGATGCAAACATTGCAGTAAATAGCAAGTCAAGTACTGATTTGGAAATAACTGCTAATCAAATTTTCGCTGACATTAATATATGGTTTAAATCTAATTTACTGTCATTAAACTTTGAGAAGACCCTCTATACGCAGCTCAGAATCTGTAGGATATTTCCTTCCAGCTTGTGTATAACATATGAAGACATGCAGATCGAAGATGTTGATAGTGTTAAATTTCTGGGGTTACAACTCGATAATAAATTCAGTTGGGAAGAGTATACTATAGAATTGCTTAAACGCCTAAACAAGTGAGAATGATGTCAGATGTAGGAGATGTAAATACAAAAAACTTGCATACTTTGCTTACTTTCATGCTACTATGTCGTATGGGACCATATTCTGTGCTAACTCATCAAACCCAGCAAAAGGTTTCAGGTTGTAAAAGCGTGTGATAAGAATCATTTATGGTTTAAATTCAAGAACATCATGTAGAAACCTGTTCAAGAAACTTTGTATTTTAACCACTGCTTCTCAGTATATTTATTCCTTAATGAAATTTGTTGCAAGTAATATATCTCTATTTCCAACCAACAGCTCAATACATAGTATCAATACTATGAATAAGAACAATCTACATAAATACCTAAAATCACTTACCTTGGTCCAAAAAGGGGTCCAATATTCAGTAACACACATTTTCAATAAATTGGCAGCAACCATTAAAAACTTGGTTTCAGATGAAGTGCGGTTTAAACAGAGTTTGAAAGACTTTTGATAGGCAACTCCATCTGCTCTATAGATGAATATCTTAACAGAGACTGTTAAGCAAGATTAAGTAAAAGTAGATTTCAGTTTTGACAGCACTTGGTCACAACAGTCAAGATTACGAATTTTGTGTATGATAAAGTTATTAATAGTGCATAACAATGTTTCATTCTGATAGCATATTAATTCTGTAAATATTAGCTGTTCTTGTTTACCGCATTTTATTCACCTATTTCGACAATCTTTTGACAAATTATCAGGGTTTATATGATCAGGTATTATATATCTCAAATGGTGTGACATGTTCCACACCCACCAGAATCATTTAATGTTTTGAGTCACTGGAACGAAAACTGAACCTAATCTAATGTTTAATTAATAAACGTAGCGTTTCCAACCTGGAAATATCTTGGAATGTGACACTTTATTTAATAAATTCACAAAGACATCGTTACACTGCAACTAATAATGAGACATCGATATCTCAGCAAAGATCGACCTTATAGCCACAGTGTCAATTGCTACATACTCTTTTCCGCCGATCAACTTGTATGGCGACTGCGTTTCTGTGGTTTGGAGGAAGCTATTGAAATGAGTGTTACCTGTAGAGTATTTATGACGAGGAAGAATACGAATTTTATTGCTGTTCGTTTGAATGGTAGCGATTAAAGCTGTCCTCTTGGGTTCCTGCCTAACAACACACTCGGAAATCATCATATATTCGGAAATAAAAAACCAAGTATTTATTTTACCCTTCGTTCTCTAACCATATGAAAATCTTAAATATTATCGGATGTTGCAGAACATACTTGTATTACATTCATGGAAAGTCCCAGAATGTGTTTACAATGCTACGATGAAAAAAAATTAACATGTAACAGGATGCGAACCTACATCCTTTACTTCCAGGAACCACAACACTATTCGTACCGCTGCAACTATATCGTCTGATTTTTGTCTCATGTCTCGGTTATCATAGCATCTCTGGAAGGCTTCTACTGTTGACACGTTTAATGATAAGGGTGACGTGGTTCAATGCGCCATTGCGTTGAAACAGCATAGTATTATTATAAAAAAACATCTAAATATACCAAAACGAATATGGTGCCTGCAGCATAGATTGCAGATATTGGTGTCGTTTGCAGGAAGTCTTGTGAAATGAGTGTTAGCCGACAGCGGAACAGGTACGGTGGTGTACTGTAGCTATGTTCTGCCTGTTCACCCATGGCCAGAATATTAAAACAAATATTAGAAGAAATGGAGTTTATGCGACGAGTCCACAAATTTAATGAATCGAGATGACAGTTGTTTCCCACCTGCCGTACTCAACTAGACTTATCCCCGAGTGTCTCCTTCCTCTTCCCCAAGATGAAAATAAAGTTGAAAGGGCGTAAATTTGATACAGTGGAAGAGATTCAAGTGTAACCCTAGTGGGTACTAAACACCCTAACAAAGAAAGACATCCAGCATTTCAAAAGTGCCAGAAACGTCTGTATCGGTGTATTGACGATGAATGGTAAGATTTAGGTACGACGTTGTGATTTTTATTCATATATTTCCGGAAATTTTGATTACCATCTAGTAATTTCCGTAGAGGGCATCGACACTGCAAATATTGTCTGCTACTGCCGTTCAAAGACTAGGTCGTAACCAGTTTGTGTGTGAGTGCCGGGTACCCAGAACATGGAAGGTAGTATCAGAGACAGGGATGAGACGGTGATGACGCTGCGGAAGTGGAGGCGAGCCGAGGCGAGGAAGGGCGCGCCTCCTGCGTGTGAATAATGCAGGGACGCCGTCGGCGGCTGCCTCTGCGGCCACAGGTGGCGGGCGCGCTGCATCTTTGATACGGCCGCCTCCCAGCACTCATCTGCAACCGCGTTAATCTTGCACCAGCCGCGCTGATGAGGGCGCGCCGAACGTGTTCCCCACTACCGCGGCTGCGGACAAACAAAAGTCTGCAGCAGGCGCCTGGCGAATGAGTTTCAAGCGTTTTGTCTCACGTTTCCTTGTGCTGTGTGGTGGCCAGTGCACTGGAATCTGTCGACGACGTTCTTCCATACGAGGGGCGTTCAACAGGTATTGCAACAAATACTTTTTCTTGGTCAATTTTGGTTGGAAAAATGCGCAATTTGATATGGGACATGGTGGAATATTCCCGTTTCTCTCCCTATAGTTTCATGAAGTTCAGATAGGAGGCGGCGCTATAGGTAGCCTTCCTGTTTTTGGCGCAAAAAAGAGAGCATCGCAGATATTAATAGCCGCTTGAAGCATGCCTGCGGAGTCCTGATATTGAATAAAAGCACTATGAGTCGTTGGGCGAGGCGTTTGTCATCACAGCAACAAGGTCGCGCAAACCTGTCGGATGGTCATCTGCACACAGCTGTGACTCTCGATAGATTGGGACGTGCGGACACTCTCATTCGAGACGATCTAAGGATCACAACCAAACATCTCGCATCTCAGCTGGACGTTTCTGTTCATAGTGCTGATATATTTATCCACCTGTTGGAGTACTCAAAGCTGTGTGCCCTTTGGGTTCCTTACCGCCTAACAGAAGACCATAAAGAGTAATGACCATCTGTGCGGAAATATATGCGCATCACTAGGCTGATGGTTCAAATGGCTCTAAGCACTATGAGACTTAACATCTGAGGTCATCAGTGCCCTAGACTTAGAACTACTTAAACCTAAGGACATCACACACATCCATGCCCGAGGCAGCATTCGAACCTGCGACCCTAGGAGCAGCGTGGTTCCAGACTGAACCGCCTAGAACCGCTCGGTCACAGTGGCCGGCTACTAGGCTGACCGTGACAATTTTTTGTCGAACATTGTAAGAGGCGATGGTACACGGGTTCATCACATCAAACCAGAAACAAAACGGCAGTCCATGGAGTGGTGCCACACCATCTCTCCTCCGAAGGTAAAGTTCAAAGCTGCACACTCATCCGGTAAAAATGTGACGGTCTTCTGGGACCTTTTTTTTTTTTTGTCATCAGTCTACTGACTGGTTTGATGCGGCCCTCCACGAATTCCTTTCCTGTGCTAACCTCTTCATCTCAGAGTAGCACTTGCAACCTACCTCCTCAATTATTTGCTCGACGTATTCCAATATCTGTCTTCCTCTACATTTTTTGCCCTCTACAGCTCCCTCTAGTACCATGGAAGTCATTCCCTCATGTCTTAGCAGATGTCCAATCATCCTGTCCCTTCTCCTTATCAGTGTTTTCGACATATTCCTGTCCGATTCTGCGTAGAACCTCCTCATTCCTTACCTTATCACTCCACCTACTGTAATTTTCGACATCCGTCTATAGCACCACATCTCAAATGCTTCGATTCTCTTCTGTTCCGGTTTTCCCACAGTCCATGTTTCACTACCATACAATGCTGTACTCCAGACGTACATCCTCAGAAATTTCTTCCTCAAATTAAAGCCGGTATTTGATATTAGTAGACTTCTCTTGGCCAGAAATGCCTTTTTTGCCATAGCGAGTCTGCTTTTGATGTCCTCTTTGCTCCGTCCGTCTGGGACCCTAAAAGGGGATTATTCTGTATAAGAACCTCCCTTATGGTGTAACGGTGAACTCGGAAGTGTATAGGGCTACCCTCAGAATATTGAAGAAACGACTTCAACGTCTTTGTCGCCACAAAAAGGCAAACGAACTTCTCCTTCTCCATGTCAACGCAAGGCCTCAGACAGGAATGCGCACCCGAGAGGAGTTCACAAAACTCCACTGGACTGTTCTTCACCCTACAGCACAGATCTCGCATCTTCCGACTGTCATCTGTTCGGATCGATGAGGGATGCACTCCGTGGGAAGCAGTAAGTGGCTGATGAGGACATTGTTGATGCAGCAAGACTTTGGTTCCGACGTCGGCTTGTAAATGCTACCATGGTAACGTAGCGTAAGGCCGTCGCATAGAACGGAGATTGTGTTGAAAAATAGTATTTTGAAGCCAAAATAGTAAGAAATAAAACCAATATCCTTTCAGAAAAAAACGTTGCATTACTTGTTAAAGCCCCTCGTAATTTCGTTTCATCTTGATCGTAATTGTACATGCTCTTGTAAGTGGGCTGTTTAGGTTTTTATGTTGGTAACGCCATGTAGCGCTCTATATGAAAATCACTGACTGTGCTGTGTGCTATCTGTGGCTGGTTTGCATTGTTGGAATTTGCTATTGTAGTGTTGGGCAGTTGGCTGTTAACAGCGCGTAGCGTTGCGCAGTTGGAGGTGAGCCGCCAGCAGTGGTAGATGTGGGGAGAGAAATGGCGGAGTTTTGAGAGCCGATGATCTGGACGTGTGTCCATCAGAGACAGTAAATTTGTAAGACTGGATGTCGTGAACTGCTATATATATTATAACTTTTGAACACTATTAAGGTAAATCCATTGTTTGTTCTCTATCAAAATCTTTCATTTGCTAACTATGCCTATCAGTAGTTAGTGCCTTCAGTAGTTTGAATCTTTTATTTAGCTGGCAGTAGTGGCGCTCGCTGTATTGCAGTAGTTCGAGTAACGAAGATTTTTGTGAGGTAAGTGATTTGTGAAAGGTATAGGTTAATGTTAGTCAGGGCATTTCTTTTGTAGGGATTATTGAAAGTCAGATTGCGTTGCGCAAAAAATATTGTGTGTCAGTTTAGTGTTGATCAGAACAGATAAAGAGCGAAATGTCTGAGTATGTTCAGTTTTACTCAGCTGTTTGAAAATCAAATAACGTAAGGGGTTTACCAGCACAATCATTCATAAATTTTTCTAAGGGGACGTTTCATACTGTCTGATCAAAAGACTCCGGACATTACTATGTAATGCAGAATTGACCACTATACGTCACGAGAAGTGGATCCGCCATATAAAAGGAGGCAGAATGGGTCCGACCGGAGAGACGTGAGCTAATCACAGGGTGTCACCTAACAAGGGAACCTCCCCATCGCACCCCCCTCATATTTAGTTGTAAGTTGGCACAGTGGATAGGCCCTGAAAAACTGAACGCAGATCAATCGAGAAAACAGGAAGAAGTTCTGTGGAACTATGAAAAAAATAAGCAAAATATACACTGAGTAGTCCATGAGTAAAATAGGCAACATCAAGGAGAATGTGAGCTCAAGAGCGCCGTGTCCCGTGGTTAGCGTGAACATCTGCGGAACGAGGGGTCCTTGGTTCAAGTCTTCCCTCGAGTAAAAAGTTTAATTTTTTATTTTCAGACAATTATCAAAGATCAGGCAATCACACATAATCAACTTCACTCTCCAAAATTCCAGGACATGTTCAGATTTGCTTGGACATATGCAGGATTTGACAGTCTACACACGGGAAACTTTGAAAACGTTAAAAACATATGTTTTGACAGAGCACAGGGAAAACTGTGCGACTGTGAAACCGTTGCATTCATTTGTTGCAGTTTATGTGACACACTCTTATGTTTTCATCACTTTTTTGGGAGTGATTATCACATCCACAAGAAAACCTAAATCGGGGAAAGGTAGAAGAATCTTTTTACCCATTCGCCAAGTGTACAAGTTATGTGGGTCGACAACATATTCCTGTCATGTGACGCACATGCCGTCATCAGTGTCGTATAGAATATATCAGACGGATTTTCCTGTGGAGGAATCGGTTGACCTATGACCTTGCGATCAAATTTCTTCGGTTCTCATTGGAGAGGCACGTCCTTTCGTCTACTAATCGCACGGTTTTGCGGTGCGGTCGCAAAAAACAGACACTAAACTTATTACAGTAAACAGAGACGTCAATGAACGAATGGGCAGATCATAACTTTGCGAAAGTAAAAAAATTAAAATTTTCACTCGAGGGGAGACCTGAACCAAGGACCTCTCATTTCGCAGCTGCTCACGCAAACCACGGGACCCCAGCGCTCCTCAACTCACGTTCTTCTTGATGTTGCCTATCTTGCGCATGGACTACTCAGTTTGTATATTTTGCTTATTTTTTTCATAGTTCCACACAACTTCTTCCTGTTTTCTCGATTGATCTGTGTTCAGTTTTTCAAGGCCTATCCACTGTGCTAACTTATAACTAAATCTGAGGGGGGTGCGATGGGGAGGTTCCCTTGTGAGTAGTATATAGTAAAATATGAAGGGGTTAGAGAGATATGGTCATAAGCCACATGAAACTAGTTTTGAGACACTGCAATTTTAAAGTTTCTTGGAAATCTAAAAATGTTTAATACAAAATAGAAACCTTCTTTGTACTTCAAACACTTCCATAATTTTTGCGAAGCATTTAATGAAATACTCAAGTCTCTTTATGCTACATGGTATTAATTTTAGAGTAAGTTTAATTAAGAATTAATAATTTAAAACATGAAATACAAATTAGTGACGATTTATTTCGGTCTACTCTTATACAGTGACCGGTATTTATATTTTTTACACATTTATACATACATTACAAGTAACTGATACTAATAAGTTATATTACATTGTGACAGTCACATCAAGGAAGTTCCTCTGCCTCATCATTGTTCACGTTATTTACAGTACATGATCGAAAGGAACCTTAGTTTTCTGTAGGTGCGTGTGCCACACGCGACAGTAAATCATCAATTTTTTCTGGTTAATCGGAAGTGGCAAACCGGGGTATCTGCCCAGCACGGCATTTTCAGGGAGGGGGGCGGGGAGCAAATTCATATTCCTGATGAAAAAAGTCTTGTTTCACAAAGCGCCTAGCATCCGGCGCACGTTGGTCTGTCGATTATTCCTACGATTTTGAGACGCATCCCTGTTGGTTTTGAACATTTTTGAACAGATTTTTGTTGATTTATGGACGAATCATAAGTTGATTTTAAAATGCGTGCATAATATACGCGATGTCTCTGCCAGGGGACTCCCTGTTGTATTTAGAAATAAAAATTTTCTCGCAAAAAAAAAAGAGATCGCGGCTATTTGAGCTGAGCCGAATAAACCTGAACGGGTGAATGCCAATCTCTGTTCAGCTCACTTACCCATCCAGTTATAGGAGACCAACAGTTTAACGTGGATTCCGAACCACGGAGCAAATCGGCATTTTTCGCATCGAAAACCATTACCAGAGGTGAAAGAAGTAATAATTGATACAGAAAAATCCTAGGATTGACCGAGAATCGAGCCTAAGGTTTTTGGATTTGTAGTCTGGCTGTCGGGCTTGGCCGGCACTTGGATGGGTGGCTATCCGGGCCGCCATGCGCTGTTGCCATTTTTCGGGGTGCACTCAGCCTCGTGATGCCAACTGAGGAGCTACGCGACCGAATAGTAGCGGTTCCGGTCAAAGAAAACCATCATAATGATCGGGAGTGCGGTGTGCTGACCACACGCCCCTCCTATCCACATCCTCATCTGAGGATGACACGGCGGTCGGATGGTTCCGATGGGCCACTTGTGGCCTGAAGACGAAGTGATTTTTCTTTTAGTCTGCCGCTTTACCACTTTCTTCTTTTTTCGACTTTTTTATTTTATTGATTTATTTTTATTTTTTAGTGAGTTCTATATCTCGTATGACAATGTGTGAGCTCATGTTGATCTAGTATGCTCTTTTTTTCCCAGCACTCTACTTTTATTTATCTATTTATTTATTTTTATTGTTTTAGTGAAACATATGAGGGAAATATAAACTATGTTCCCAAAGAGACAATACACCAAATGAGCAGATAGTCAGAAAATGCAAATTGGGAAAATTGGCCGTTCGTCGTAAGCAGACGGAAGATAGGGTGACGGGAGATGATTACGTGTAGGCCGCCTCCATCTCGATGGCAGAGCGGGAGATGGACTGGGCAGGGGTCGAACACATGAGACCTGGCCACGACATCCCCAACACCACCCAACCAACCAACCGGAAGTCAACAAGAGGGACAGTCAAGGGAGGATATAATTACAACCATGAAATTTCACCGTGTGACACAGCAGTGGTAGGTAGGGGAGAAGGGAATGGGAAACAAGGACTGTACGGCATCAGGCGCTGCACCTCCTACGGATTTGAAGTGTGGTGAAGGGATTTTAGTAGTGCACCTCGAGAGCAGTCGAGCTAACCGCGCCAGAAACGTTCCAGCTGAGCGGGGATCGCGCAAAACCCCGCGAAGGTAATAGGCGAAATAGGCGATGTAGCGTGGGTGTCGTTCAGTCATCACATGTTCATTCTGTAGGAGGGTTCAACGACCGAGCTGCGATTTGTCCCCATATCCATAAAGGTAAGAGATCGTCCATCCTTTGACCCAGACTATCGCAGCAGGCAAACACACGTCCTCCAGGGCTAATGAAAGCATACTGTTCTACCATGGATGAAGGGGCGTGGAGGTAACAGGCGACCATTTGCTGCCCCAGCGTCCAGACCTCACGAAAACCAGCTCAGGCCAGGCTATAAACGTCATCGTCCACTGAGTGACATGTGGAGCATAAAGAAGTTTCACACCAAACTAATCGCATGTAAATGCTGGTTGGTGGGGAATTTTCCACAAGCGACTTAATACCGTGTCGCTCAGACTAATGTCGTGAGGTATGGCTGTTCAAAGTTACGCCACACCAGCTTGTTAATGGATACTTGATCTCAACGTTGTTGCAAGGTACACCACGCAGCAGTTGAATGTAGAAATCCTTCAGACAAGACATGGACAGAGTGGGGAGTGCATCGTACATGGGAGACCAGTATGTACGTAGCTCAGGTCTACAAAATACAGACAAGCGTTCAAATAGAGGCACAACATATCGTACCGAGACCGCAGACAGATGGAGGCTGGTGTGTAAATGCCTGAGACTCTTTACGTGAGTGAATTCCCTGTGTCCGATCACTGTTTGCTCATGGTTCTCCGATACAAGACCGCCTTGGTGAGTCTAAGTCCCCTGGCTTTCCAGAGGAGTGTGAGTGTGTTATATTTTAACTTAAAAATGTTACAAGCCGTCATGAAGTAGCTCAATGCAGCCTGTATGTTGCAACCAACGGCCGGCGACATCGGAAGGTCGTGGTCTATGTGCACCAGCTGGAAACTACATGAACGTTCAGATATTCCACACACTACAGTGCATCAAGGCAGTGGAGGCGATGTTGGCGAAAGGTCATCCAGCTAGCCTGGAGGGTCCGATGGGTGATGGAAGTAAAGACGATTCCAAGGTATCGAAATCTCTGGACGCAAGGTAGAGGAGCCAGTTTTTATCGAGTGAGTCCGAGGCCAGTTGACATCGTTGTAGATTTGGCAGCACTCAAAGCATTGCCTGCCACGTCCCCATACGTGGAGATCAGATCAAGTATGTGTGTGACCTCTTCCTGTGAGTACACCACAGAAACAGGTTACCTGCATAGGCATGAGAGTGGAACGTGTATTGCTGCAGTGTGGATCCTGACAAGTGCGTTCTGAGACGGCCAATAAGTGGTTCCAGGGCGAGATTGTAGAGAAGCATTGATAGTCAATATCCGTTACGTAACAGCCAGCGGATCAGTACCGGTCATGCGATATGATTATTAGTCTGGAGAAGGGAGTAGTGAACTGGCATAGAGACATCGTAGGGTACCAGTGAAGGTGACCGAAAGGCACATCCGATCCATGAGAGCAAAGAGGTAGCTATGTCACACCCAATCAAAAGTGCTATCAAAGTTACGGCTACCAGTGGTGCATGGATATTGCACACAGCCCACTAGAGCAATCTCACCTTCACGTTCACCTGCGGCCGTCTGGGCATTGTGGGTCCACCTGGAATCGTCTGTTCCGTGGATACTATACTCAGAAGGATCCGACGGCATCGTGTCGCCGTAAAACGTGCAAATATCTTGTAGTCGGCACTGAGTAAGGTTAGGGGGCGGTGATGCGCAACTGTACTCCCCTGCGATGGCCTGTGGGATAATGATGGCGGGGGAACCGTGGCGGCTGTCGTCAGCAGTTCTTCGAACATTGTGGTCAGCCTTGGAGCCACGAAATCTTGGAAAGGCCGGTAAAATTCCACAGGGAGACCATCCACACCAGCGACCCTTTGCTATCGCATCCTTGACGTCGTCACAAGTGATGTCCTCCATCAGTGTTTCTATTTCGACACCCGAGATGGAGCGAGTGCTGTGGGACAAAACTGGCTCCAAATCCTAAACTTCATGTTGCTCTTATTGGTAGATGTAGCGAAATTGTTCCACAAAGACAGTGACGATATCCGACTGCTTTGTCACCCAAGAACTTTTTTATTGAAGAGTATTTTCATTTCTGCAACAATTTCTTTTCCTTACGTCTTGTGTTGTCCTCCCATTACACGCAGTCTTGTCTGCTGCAGATTAAATTTATTATTTCACTTCTTGTACTGGATAGAACGAGGTGAACCAATGATTAAGACAGTGAAATCATGTTCAGGAGGATGGCGGTTCAAATACGCATCCAGCCATCCTAATTTAGATTGTTTTTGGTTTTCTCTAATTTCTTAAGACTAATGCCGTAATGGTCGTTTGAAAAGAATACGAATGATTTCTCCTCAAATACGAGCTTGTACTGGGTGGCAGCTACTCACAGAGGTCCAGTATGGGTTGCAATTGTCGTATGGCAGCGAATCTTGGTAATGTGTTAAAGCGGAATTAATTTATAATGGAAAAAAATTAGTTCCTGCTTTGGCCACCTGGTGCAAATCTGGCGGTGTGAATGCAAGAAAGAAGTATAGACATGTTTCCGTATGTAATGGATTAGGAGTGGGACGTGGGTAGAAAAGGTCAAACAAGTGAGAAAGGCATAATTTTGATATTATTATAAACTGCCGCTTACACAGTTTGTTCAATATGAGCACCGGGGATCTCGACGAGATTCTGCACAGCGCGAGATTTGCACCTGGTTACCAAAATTGGAACTTTTTTCCAGCGTAAACCGGTTCCGCTGGAAGTTTCACTGCCATAAGATAATTGCAGCCTACCCTGGACCTCTGTGGGTAATTGCACTGTAATTACACCCAGTACTTCATCCTTAATTACCTCGCATTCGACAGGACGTTCGATACTAGTCTCCCTTCCATTCTTCCCTTTCATTTTTGGTTATAACGTAAGCTCATAATTATCTACAATTACATTACTTTTTAATCCCATTAACACTTTCCTTCTTAGCCTTCTGTCTTTCACATCTCTGCCTCTGCTCATTTCTTTTCTCTTATCTTTCCTAATCTTGCTTATTCCTTAGTTCTAGTAAGTTGGAAGGTAGGAAGGGGGGATGGAGTTTAACATCCCACCGATATTGACTTCATTACAGATGGCATAAGCTTGAGCATTTCCTCAGTTATACTTGGATTTTAAAACACTATCACGCCTACCCCTGCACCAGTTTCTCTGTTCTTAACAAGTCGCTTCTGTATTGCATTACTTCTGAAGCTACCGAATTACCATCAGTGTGTCTATAAACGGTTAGCATAACTCATAAAAAATAGAAAAGAACCATAATACACGAAGAAATCAAGAAAATTTTAGCATCAGAGAAATGTGTTAGTGAATTACGCGGCGGGTGAATCTAACCCACGTGAATTTACGCAAGTATTTGACTCATTTCTGAAAAAAACTATTTCATGCAGGACCTTAATATTTTTACTGTATGTTACATGATGCTAATAGAGTCAACTGTACTAAAATCTACTATATCCATTTCATTGTTTTTTTAAGAAATACTTTTTCAAATTTATTAACAAAAAATATTAATTTTTTTATGCAGAAAATATTTTTTGTGAACTTTCTAATGGGGGAATATTAATGAATGTAGTACCAGAGGTGGCTTTTTATGTTATGCAGTGTCTCTGAAAATTTCATTCATTTATCTATGATATTTTATGATATAATGGGGTATATGCACTGAAAATTTTAGTTTGTGGGAAATTGACTTGAAAGAAAAAGTTTTGAAATTTGTCACTCACAGTTAATTAAAACTGTCCTGCTGCATGTGATGGCCCATCTTTGGCCTCTAGTAGGTCTTCCAGCTTCTTTTTCACCTTCCTGGATGTTATCCTTGCTTTCTTGGCCATATTAGATGCAGACTTGTCTGCATCGGCTATCCTCATTTTATCGTAATGTTGCAGCCCAGTGATCATATTTTCACCAGGATTAATTCCCATCTTTTTAAGTACCCAACACTTTCCAGTATTACCACAATTGAATGTAATAACAGCATCATGAACTCCTAGTTTCATTGTATGCATGCCTACAAATACAGATTCAGGAAGGCGGTTCCAAATTATGCTGTTGAAACATTGATTTGGGTTCTGTGTCTGCCCATGCAGACATTTCCTTAGAAGGTCAGGATGAGCCAAATCTCTGAAAATAGGTTTAATTGCTGCAATAACGGTAGCAGGAAGAGAATGCTGGTGAGAATAAGATTCTCCAGTTGCCTCAGGCCTATGTATTTGCACCACGAATTTTCTCCTGATGGACACAATCCATGACATGGCTTATCATCAGTAGAGGACTTATGGAAGAATATGGCCCAAACATCTCTCTTCATTGCCTCCAGACTTTCTTTGTTTCTCCTTATTTCCTGCCCATAGTATACCTGCAAGTATTCTATTTCAGTTTTAGTTAACTGACCCTGTCCGGTCAACAATTTTCCATCTTCTAATTTTTTTCCTGTCATATCAACAGTGTTTTCCCAGCCTTGAACCCAAACGTTTTTGAACATGGCCTACACATTCTATTTTGGTAATAATGGCATCTTCATATGGCTTAGAGAAGACAGTGGGTAACAGAAAAGTGGGCGTGGCACATAAACACACGTGGTAGCAAAATACTCTTTAAATGTTCGAAAAAAAAAATTTTCAGCAAAATCCTTTTCAGAGTACTTAAATAAAACCTTAATCTATCGACATATGATAACCGAAAATCGATTTTTTTCGATCTGAACCACGGTGTGGTCCCCTTAATTCTTAGTAATGCAGTATAACAGGAGCAGCATTGTTTCTTGGAGACGTACGTTAACAGTAAGGGAAACGTAAATTAGATTTAAATAAATGGAGAATGCCTGATATTTTACGCTGTTGCGAAAAAAAATGGTAGGAAATGAAAAGCGGCTTTTACCACAACAAGAAAGGGCTGCTGGATTTTTAAAGTTCTATAAAATTGTCAAATGGAAACTGAGTTGATTATATTTAATTTCCTGCAACAAGATAACATTTTCCTGAGCTGTCGATTGAAAATCAAAGTCTGTCTCGTCTCAGTTACATTCAATATGATATTTGACAGTAATTGTCGAAATGCTACTAACATAAGGGTTAGAGATGGGCGTGTATGTGTCCATATGAACAAATATAACACTGCTTTCTTGTTACGTACATCTAAATAGTCCGCAATGGGATGTTATGTCGTATATGAAAAAGAAACCTCAAAGAAATTCGTACTTTCTTACTTACACTTATTAACCTACTACACACATTAATTTGTGTTACGTTTGTTTTGTTAACTATATGTATCCATACACTTCCAATTTTTACTTGCTATTCTAGACTTTTACCAGTATTCAGCAGCAATGTGAAGTTAAGTCTTCCCAGATCGGAAATATACACTTCTGGAAATTGAAATAAGAACACCGTGAATTCATTGTCCCAGGAAGGGGAAACTTTATTGACACATTCCTGGGGTCAGATACATCACATGATCACACTGACAGAACCACAGGCACATAGACACAGGCAACAGAGCATGCACAATGTCGGCACTAGTACAGTGTATATCCACCTTTCGCAGCAATGCAGGCTGCTATTCTCCCATGGAGACGATCGTAGAGATGCTGGATGTAGTCCTGTGGAACGGCTTGCCATGCCATTTCCACCTGGCGCCTCAGTTGGACCAGCGTTCGTGCTGGACGTGCAGACCGCGTGAGACGACGCTTCATCCAGTCCCAAACATGCTCAATGGGGGACAGATCCGGAGATCTTGCTGGCCAGGGTAGTTGACTTACACCTTCTAGAGCACGTTGGGTGGCACGGGATACATGCGGACGTGCATTGTCCTGTTGGAACAGCAAGTTCCCTTGCCGGTCTAGGAATGGTAGAACGATGGGTTCGATGACGGTTTGGATGTACCGTGCAGTATTCAGTGTCCCCTCGACGCTCACCAGTGGTGTACGGCCAGTGTAGGAGATCGCTCCCCACACCATGATGCCGGGTGTTGGCCCTGTGTGCCTCGGTCGTATGCAGTCCTGATTGTGGCGCTCACCTGCACGGCGCCAAACACGCATACGACCATCATTGGCACCAAGGCAGAAGCGACTCTCATCGCTGAAGACGACACGTCTCCATTCGTCCCTCCATTCAAGCGTGTCGCGACACCACTGGAGGCGGGCTGTACGATGTTGGGGCGTGAGCGGAAGACGGCCTAACGGTGTGCGGGACCGTAGCCCAGCTTCATGGAGACGGTTGCGAATGGTCCTCGCCGATAGCCCAGGAGCAACAGTGTCCCTAATTTGCTGGGAAGTGGCGGTGCGGTCCCCTACGGCACTGCGTAGGATACTACGGTCTTGGCGTGCATCCGTGCGTCGCTGCGGTCCGGTCCCAGGTCGACGGGCACGTGCACCTTCCGCCGACCACTGGCGACAACATCGATGTACTGTGGAGACCTCACGCCCCACGTGTTGAGCAATTCGGCGGTACGTCCACCCGGCCTCCCGCATGCCCACTATACGCCCTCGCTCAAAGTCCGTCAACTGCACATACGGTTCACGTCCACGCTGTTGCGGCATGCTACCAGTGTTAAAGACTGCGATGGAGCTCCGTATGCCACGGCAAACTGGCTGACACTGACGGCGGCGGTGCACAAATGCTGCGCAGCTAGCGCCATTCGACGGCCAACACCGCGGTTCCTGGTGTGTCTGCTGTGCCGTGCGTGTGATCATTGCTTGTACAGCCCTCTCGCAGTGTCCGGAGCAACTATGGTGGGTCTGACACACCGGTGTCAATGTGTTCTTTTTTCCATTTCCAGGAGTGTAGAAAGACGATTTGTGCTTGTAAAACAGAAAGACGTTTACAGAAGGCAGCTACGTAAATCTGGTAAAGCCTTTTCAGTGTATGATGAAGCTGTTGTCTCTCGCAGACTGAACTTCGTGTCGGAGAGCAACGAGGCGCTGCTGCACTTCCACTCGGACTACTCGGTGTCCGGAGGAGGGTTCTCGGCGTCGTGGCAGGCGGTCGACGTGTCGGGCTGCCCCCTGCAGACGCTGACGGCGCGCGAGGGCCGCCTCACCAGCCCCAACTACCCGCACTTCCTGCTGGCGCATCTCGACTGCGCTACCACCATACTGGCGCCAGGTACGTGTGGCGCAACCCACTGCCCCAGTCACCTGCACTTCCAGCAGGTCCACCTCGACTGCGCTACCACTACACTGGTGCCAGGTACGAGGGGCGCTTGAAAAGTCCGTGCAAAAACAAAAACTACTTACGCGTTTGGGGTAAACCTTATTTACTTTTCGAAACAGTCTCCTTTTAGACTTATACTTCATCCGACGCTGTTCTAATTTGTTGATCCCTCCCGAATAACAGGAATTGTCCAAGTCAGCAAAACAGCTATTAGCTGCTGCAATCACCTCCTCGTTTGAATAAAATCTTTGTCCCACCAGCCATTTCTTCAAATTGGGGAATAGCTAACAGTCCGAGTGAGCCAAGTGTGGAGAATAGGTGGGATGTGAAACGAGTTGGAATCCTATTTCCATTAATTTTGCGACCACAACTGCTGAGGTGTGTGCTGGTGCATTGTCGTGACGGAAAATGACATTTTTGCGATCCAATCACCGGCGTTTTTCTTGCAGCTCGGTTTTCAAACGGTCCAATAACGGTGAATCATATTCACCTGTAATAGTTTTACCCTTTTCCAGATAGTCGATGAGGATTATCCCTTGCGAATCCCAAAAGACAGTTGCCATAACATTTCCGGCCGAGTGAATGGTCTTCGCCTTTTTTTTTTTTTTTTTTTTTTTGGTGCAGATTCTCCCTTGGAAACCCATTATTTAGATTTTTGTTTGGTCTCAGGAGTATAGTAATGTATCCATGTTTCATCCACAGTGACGAAACGACGCTTAAAGTCCTGTGAACAGCTGCAAACCATCCTTGCAACATTTAACACGATTCCGGTTAACACGACCCATCTGGATCATGGGGTCCTCAGTTCGATTCCTGGTCAGGTCAGGGGTATCTCCAACGGGGGACTGGGTGTTTGTGTTGTCCTCATCATTCCATCATCATTTGGGAAAGTGGCAAGACTGGACAGTGAAAAGATTGGGAATTTGTATGTCTGCTGATAACTACGCAGCTACCAAATATCATTATCATCCAACTGCTGGTGCACATTCACTGCATTACCAGCATACTGGCAACAAGTAAATGGGCAATATAGTGTTCCCTCATGCCAGCCGCAACTACCCACACTTCCTGCTAGTGTATCTTGACTGCCCTACCACTATACCGACACCAGGTATGTGGACAACACGGTGTTACACCGCATCATCCCCAACTACCTGCATTTTCCATTGGTGCACCTCGACTACACTACCAGCATACTGTTGCCAGGTAAGTAGGCAACATAGTGTCACACATTGTAGGTCCCAGCTAGCTGCACTTCCTGCTGTCACACATCGACTGCACTGTCACTGAACTGGCACCGAGTAAATGGAGAATATTGCCTAACATCCCTACAGCCCAAACAATCTGCAGTTCCTGGTGGTGCTCCCCTACCGTGCTACCGCTAGGCAGGTAAGTGGGCAATATAGTGTCACACCTCGCAGGTGACAACTACCTACACTTCCTGGTTGCACCACCAGCATACAGGCTTCAGGTAAGTACATCCACCCACACGGCTATCACTCTGCACCAGATCAACTACCGACTCTTCTAGCTGACATACCTCACTGCACTATCACCATACTGGTTCCAGGAAAGCACACTGAACAAAAAGTTAGACCTCCCCGGGATTCACGCTAATAAGGTGTAATGCAGTCTTAATAATCTTCACAGCTCAGTGAGGACGGACGAGAGCCCACAAGTTTCTTCAAGTATCCCTTATCCAGCTGATGCCTATTGACAATTAGACCCGACTGAGCTACCAAGTAGTGATGATGGTTCACCTGCTGTTCCAAGTAGTCCCAGACATTCTATATGCGATTAAGTTCGTGTGATTGAGACATGAAGTTTCAGATAACCATTCAGGGCCTAATTGTTCATCAAGCCATGAACGTATCTGTGTAGCCCTGTAAATACAGCTGAGGTCATCTTGGAAGATGAAAGTGTCCACAGCATACTAATCATCAAGATGCAGAAGAAAGCGTAACACTTAATCATCAGTATTGTCGAAATAAATACCCTGGTTGTTATTTGTGGCAACTTGAATGAATGGGCCCATGTCATGGAATAGCAAACACCTCCAAAACATCATAGAAACATCAAAGGCCTGAGTCACACCCTCTGCACATCACAGACTGAACGCTTCATTAGGTCATCAATATACTCGACGCCTTGCATCACTTAAATAGTGGCAAGATCGTTGCTCATAGCACCAGACTACCCAGCAGTCATCAACCGTCGAGTTTCGTGTTTTTTGGTCCACTGAAGACTGAGATCTTTATGTGCCACTGTGAAAAATGTCCTTTTGTGAGGTATCCGACTCCAAACGTACATTCTTTTGCAGATCCTTTCGTAAATTAAAACTGATTCAGCTGGACCTGCCATTACTAGAAGCAGCTACTTCGGTCATGTCTGAAACCGATTGTCATTGACAAGGCATCTCTGGTCCCTGACGGTACCGATCTCTTTACTACCGCAGTTCTTACGCCATGTTACACTCCTGCAGGTGGTACATTATTTTTTCTGGATACGGTGGACAGTCAGCATTGGTATACCATACAAATTGGGCAATTTCTTTCACCGCATGGTCATGTCCAAATTTAAATACTATAGCTCACATCTGCCATTGTGTAAGTTTTCATGTGGCCACATCCTACTACGTTGATTTCATACAGCTTACTGACACACACACACACACACACACACACACACACACACACACACACACACACACACACACGTCATTTTACATCTATAATTTACGTCAGCAGTGGAGTGTCAGATGACCATCTGGGGCCGGCCGGTGTGGCCGTGCGGTTAAAGGCGCTTCAGTCTGGAACCGCGTGACCGCTACGGTCGCAGGTTCGAATCCTGCCTCGGGCATGGATGTGTGTGATGTCCTTAGGTTAGTTGGGTTTAATTAGTTCTAAGTTCTAGGCGACTGATGACCTCAGCAGTTAAGTCGCATAGTGCTCAGAGCCATTTGAACCATTTTTTGACCATCTGGGAGCATTTCTCACCATCTACAGCGCTTCAAAGCGACCAGTTTGATCTTTTGAGGGTGAGCTTAAGTGTCTGCTCAAGATTGTCACAACTTCCTACTGGCGCTACCACCATAGTGGCGCACTGTTACACACAAGCTCCATTAGTTCTTGCACTCGCGCCACTATTGCGCTGCCACCACCAATGGCGACAGTTAATATGCAAGAGTGCAAAATACTATCACTTCTCAGCAGATAAATCATGGCACATTCTAGTGGAAATATAACAGTTACTTGCGCCAGATAAGTGATCGTGTGTAAATTGCTGTCGCACACCAACCCCAGAAATTCCCGTTGACAAATTTTAACTATGCTACCATTCTCAGTGGCTACAGTTAAGTGCCTCTGCAGAAACTGTCGCGACATCTCAGTAACACAACAAATAGTGCTTCCTGCTGGCTCCACAGCCACAGTGGCATCAGATAAGAGCTTCTGTGCAAACTGTCGTTATACACCAGCCCCAGCACTTGCTGCTTCCCTATCTCGACTCGAGTACCGCCCTATTGGTACTAGGTAAGGGCCTTGTTGCAGACAGCTGTCACAGCTTCGCGCTTTCCCACGTTGACGACTACACTGGAGCCACGTAAGTACCTCAAAGCACTTGGCTCTCACACGTCACCAGTCTCAATTATTTGGGTTTTCTACTGGAAAACTTCGAGATCTCTAACACCTTACCAGCGTTAAGTGCACACTGTTTTTACGTCTTACCAAGCCCAAACACCAACTTTCTGGTCCTCGCTACCGTACTTGCGTTTGGTAAATGTTACGTCTAACAGTTTGATACGCCCGCTAAACCCGCTGGGCAGAACAGGTGATTAAGATTGTGGAAAGGGCCAAATAAGGTTGGGGTCAGTTTCACCTTAAAATTGTACTTTATTGTAATTTAATAACACATTTACAACCGAAGCAGCACATAGCTGAACTTTTACGAGTTTCAAACTACCCATCTCTCATGGCTGAAGGCCTCCAAACAGAAATCTTAAAAGGCAACGAGATAAAATGCAGTTAAAATTGCAAATAAAATTATAGGTGTCTGTGGCAGGTAGGTTGAAAGCCTCAAGGCAAGGGTGGATAGACAAACATAAACAAGATGCAATACAAACGGCTGAAGGCCCACAATAAAATTTTCAAGATTTTAAAACAAATTACCATAACCTTTCAAAGGCAGAAGGCCGAAATGTTTAAGCTGGGAAGGTAATTTTAAGAATAAGGTTCCAAGGCTGAAGGCTCACAATTAATTTTCCAAAATTTAAAAAAATATATAACCATAGGTCTTAAGAATTAAGCTGCTGAAATCGGACTAAAAGAAAAGACAACACAATGGCAGTAACCTTTGAGCAAATATCCGCTTGCCGGAATTCAAACTTACTTACATAAAAACAGTAAAACCAAGAATTTTCTTTTATCATTGGCTATGATAGATTATAAATGGACAATTAAACACTGGTGAGAAAAACAGTAAGGCAACAGCACTCAGTAGCCTCCACGGTGTCGATCTGCCCTTGTTCACTCAAGTGAGACTGGTGGTGAGCCCAACTACACTTGATACGTCGGAAACCCAACAAAGGGACAGACACCGACCGACCGACAAAACGACATGCTTGCCACCAATCGGTATATGAGAATTCAAACACAAAATGTTACGAACATCATTATCCACAATGAAATATGTATTAAGCTGTCAAAACTACACACCACGTTGGACAGCGACAACAGGTGAGGAAAGGACGCTGCCCTGAAATTACGGCCGGCCGGGGTGGCCGTGCGGTTCTAAGCGCGTCAGTTTGGAACCGCGTGACCGCTACGGTCGCAGGTTCGAATCCTGCCTCGGGCATGGATGTGTGTGATGTCCTTAGGTTAGTTAGGTTTAAGTAGTTCTAAGTTCTAGGGGACTGATGACCATCGATGTTAAGTCCCATAGTGCTCAGAGTCATTTGAACCATTTGAACCTGAAATTACGTTAGTGGCCGGGGCAGGTAACCGAAACACTAACGGCCACAAGGCAGAAAATACCGCTGGTACACTTGAATTGTAGTCATCCAATATAGTTAATTCCACCGCATGGCTGCTAAATTTCAGCAACAAACACTCGGTGTTGCTCACAGGAAAACCTCCCCAACAGCGAACCACTGAAACGAACCACACAACATAAATGGACGTGGCTTGAGTACTTAAAACACAACTCAACTTTGACGTCCTGGGTCGGTGAGCCACGAAGCTCGTAGCGATCGGACAGCTCAACACACGCTCCGACACTGCGTAGGGACCGCCAGCAGACCCAGCCGACTGCACTGCGCGAAGATAACTTCCCTGGTCCGCAGCAACCGACCGACTCCTCCGAGAATGCCGACAACATCTAAAATTGTTGTCAGTGGAAATAACGCCAACTACACACACAACCTGACAAACACTTGCACGAAGACCTGAACGATACCCAATAGTAAATAAGCACGCACGAAGACAAATCGGGAGTCGATGCACACACATATAGCCCAGTCATGAACGATCGGCGAGCCAAAACGCTTCTTCCGGTAGGACGACCGACCGACGATCCACCAAGACCGTGGCCCGGCTCAAGTGATACGTGGCGGCAATGGTCATGCGAGCCACGTCGACACAGACTTCACTGCTACTCCAGCCCGACTGCACTAGTGCCGCATTGCAACTCCCAACTGACTGGCAGACCCGAACTCGCGACCCGAACTGCCTTACGACAGACAACAACCGGGAAGTAATAGTAGTGGAGCAAAGATACTACGAGAGCGGATATATCGATAGGCGCTACTAGCGCCGGTCACGCTCAGGCAAAGCAGCATCTCAGTGAAATTAGTAATTTAAATTAACGTAGTGAGGTGGAAGTACGTTAAAAACAGGGTGTAAAATACAGGGTGATTCAAAAAGAATACCACAACTTTAGGAATTTAAAACTCTGCAACGACAAAAGGCAGAGCTAAGCACTATCTGTCGGCGAATTAAGGGAGCTATAAAGTTTCATTTAGTTGTACATTTGTTCGCTTGAGGCGCTGTTGACTAGGCGTCAGCGTCAGTTGATGCTAAGATGGCGACCGCTCAACAGAAAGCTTTTTGTGTTATTGAGTACGGCAGAAGTGAATCGACGACAGTTGTTCAGCGTGCATTTCGAACGAAGTATGGTGTTAAACCTCCTGATAGGTGGTGTATTAAACGTTGGTATAAACAGTTTACAGAGAATGGGTGTTTGTGCAAAGGGAAAAGTTCTGGACGGCCGAGAACGAGTGATGAAAATGTAGCACGCATCCAGCAAGCATTTGTTCGCAGCCCAGGAAAATCGACTCGCAGAGCTAGCAGAGAGCTGCAAATTCCACAAGCAACTGTATGGAGAATCCTACGAAAAAGGTTAGTTATGAAACTTTATCGTCTGAAATTGGTTCAAGCACTGTCTGCAGCTGATAAGATTAAAAGAATCGATTTCTGTGATTTTATGCTTGCTCAAATGGAAACAGATGAATCTTTCGTTTCAAAAATTGTGTTTAGTGATGAAGCAACTTTCCACAGTAACGGGAAAGTCAACCGTCACATTGTCTGTATATGGGGCACTGAGAATCCGCGGGAAACAACTTAGTATGAACGTGACTCGCCTAAGGTGAACGTTTTCTGTGCCATTTCAGCCAATAAAGTTTTTGGTCCCTTTTTCTTCGAAGGTGCTACTGTAACTGGACTACAGTATCTGGAGATGTTAGAGAATTGGCTGTTCCCTCAGCTCGAACAAGAAGCACAACAATTCATATTTCAGCAGGATGGAGCGCCACCACATTGGCACTTATCTGTCCGTAACTACCTGAACGTCAACTACCCGAGGCGATGGATCGGCCGCCAGGCAGCCCGTGACAGAGCACTTCATCACTGGCCTCCAAGAAGCCCTGATCTTACCCCCTGCGATTTTTTCTTATGGGGGTATGTTAAGGATATGGTGTTTCGGCCACCTCTCCCAGCCACCATTGATGATTTGAAACGAGAAATAACAGCAGCTATCCAAACTGTTACGCCTGATATGCTACAGAGAGTGTGGAACGAGTTGGAGTATCGGGTCGATATTGCTCGAGTGTCTGGAGGGGGCCATATTGAACATCTCTGAATTTGTTTTTGAGTGAAAAAAAAACCTTTTTAAATACTCTTTGTAATGACTTATAACAGTAGGTTATATTATGTTTCTTTCATTAAATACACATTTTTAAAGTTGTATTCTTTTTGAATCACCCTGTACATCATGGTGGGAACGCGAGCCACGTACGGCTCAGTTATCCCTTCTCGACATCCCAATTTACTGCTCCCCAAAAATTAATTCCCAGTGCACTCTAGGAGGTTCATCCTTGTTCTGTAGGTTGTCTCTGTTAACACGTTTGTGCAGCGGGAAGACGCGTATGGTTGGAGTTCTCGGAGTTCTCCATCGGCGCCGGCGAGGCGCTGCTGGAGGTGGACCTGGGCGGCGGGCAGGCGGCCTTCCAGCCGTTCCAGTCTCCCACGCACCTCACCGACGGCGTCTTCCTCTCCGTCGGCGAGCGCCTCCAGGTGCGGCTGCGCACCGCCGACCGGCCCTCTGGCGCCGGCTTCAGCGCCGTCTACAGGACAGGTACCCGTGTGTCTCTGCACTAGCCGCCCTCTGTGGCTCTCGCAGATGGTGTGCTGCTGCTTAAGACCTTATCTGCCAATTAAATAATTTTCAGGCGCTGTGTTGCACTGCCTGAACAGTCTTAGTAACATGGAATGAAGACTGGGGATGGTTGACTGTACATTTGGTGTGCATTTTCCTTGCGTTTCATTTATTTACGATCAGCTCCAGCAAGTTACGTTACCCCTGGTACTTGTATCATCTGCTAGTATAGGAAAGTCAAATTCAGTTTTGTGTTAAGTCTTCAATAACGTCGAGTTTGCGTAAATGGAGCACAGTCATAAAGTTTTGGATAAGTATTGAGGCGATGAAGTGGACTACCAAATAAAAAAAATACAGAATCCTGCTTAAAAAAGGCTTAGTGGTGTCCATGTCTTCGTAACGAGCGAGGATACAAGATAGGCAGTCATATTGCTTAATGTCTCTTTAATAGCGAAACAATAATTACTTGATATATTTTTTATTCTTTTATTTTATTTATATATTTTTGGAGAGAACATTATTTGAGGTGGTGAAGATAGACAGGAAAACATGTATGTCTCGCATATGGATCTTTAGAAAAAGATTAGAGAAATTACAGCGTCTAAAAAGGCATATCCATGCATATTATAAAAATGGGTATTGTGTATATGTATGTACGGACAACGTCTGCTCTTAAATCACTGGACCGATTTCAATGAAATTTGCTTGACGTATCGCTCACTGTCTAGATGGAATCGCTGTGGGGGTGGGAACGACCTACCAGTCAAGGTGCGGGGTTAGAGGTGAAAAGGCAGTGTAACTCACGACGTACGAATTCTCAAATTTTATTCATCCAGTTTCTTGACAGTGAGAGCACTTAATGACTTGCAACAAACTGGAAATATAATTTCAAAATCCTTTCGAAACTTTTTCACCCCGACAACTTCTACGAAACGATGAAACGAGAAAAGGTTTATCATTTAGTACATTTTCGTCGTTCACACAGTGAAATTGTTGCATTAGGCATGACATATTATTACTTCTTTACCACTAACTGTATTCACAACGTATTTTGCAGACAGTATTCGCATGTACCACTGAACGTACGTGCCAAATTATATTATTGTACAACACATATTTCCGGAGATATAACGTCATAAACACTGCGTTGCGTGAAAAGCTGCGGCATCCTGCATGTCATTTAAGTTTATTACACCTTTACTGCTTATTCTATTGGCAACACATTTCGTAGACGGTATAAAAATATACCACGAAATCTACCGGCAAAGTTATATCTGTATAAGACACATAATTCCGAAGATATGACGTCACAAATACTGAGATGCGTGAAAACCTGCAGTACCATGCATGACCTTTAAATTTATTATGTCTTTACTGCTTACTCTAATTTCGCAGACAGTATAAAAATTTATCACGGAATGTAGCCACGAAATTCTATCATGGCACGACACATTGTTCAGGAGATATGACGTCGTGGAGACTGATCTACATCAAATCGAAACTGGAGAACAAGATTCATTACAGATGCCGGTGAAATATGTGAACAAATATGTGTGAAATATATTTAATATATGTGAAACATCAGTGACGTGTGTACTCCGCCATAGCTGTGGCTAAAAAGCTCCTCCCAAGCACCTGGATGGATTACAAGCAAACAAGGTACACGTATTACTGTATGTTAAGAGATACTGTGGGGTAAGAGCCAGCAACCTTCTACTGGGGACTGGATCATAAATTGGAGAGAGAAAGGGAAGAAAGAGGTGTACAGAGCGAGGGAAGGAGGATATCGACAAAGATATGAGTGAAGAGGAGCTGGAGATAGCGAGGGGCCAGGGGGAAGTGGACAGAGGGGGCAGGAGGAGATAGACAGATGAAGGAAGAGGAGGAGATTGGCAGAGAATGGTGGAGGACGAGACTGGCAGAGAGACAGTGAGGAGGAAATAAACAGAGAAAAGGAGGACGGGATAGACAGAGAGAGAGAGAGAGAGAGAGGTGTAGGAGTTGGACAGGAGGAGGGAGCGGAGGAGATCAGAGAGAGGGGGGCAGGAGGAGATAAAGGGAGAAACAAAGAGATAGAGGGTCTGGAGGAGGACTGAAAGGGAGAGGTGGAAGAGATGGATATAGGGGGAAGGAGCAAATGGACAGATGGGGCAGGGGCAGATGGACTGAGAGAGTGGGGATTACAAGATGGACAGAGAGGGAAGAGGAGGAGACGGGGAGAGAGAGAGAGCGAAGGAGGAGATGGAATTAGATGGGGGAGGAGGAGATCAGAGGGGGAAGGAGCTGATGGACAGGAACGGGGGCAAGATCAGATAGACAGGGTAGGAGAAGATGGATGGAGAGAGGAAGAAGAGGATATGGTCAGATAGTGGTGGGGTGGAAGATGTGAGCAGAAAGAGGGGTTGGAGGAGATGGACAAAGGGAGGAGGAAGGAGGAGATGAGCTAATAGAATTGGAATAATTACGAGGGCAGTTCAATAAGTAATGCAACACTTTTTTTTCTGAAACATGGGTTGTTTTATTCAGCATTGAAATACACCAGGTTATTCCCCAATCTTTTAGCTACACAACACTATTTTTCAACGTAATCTCCATTCAATGCTACGGGCTTACGCCACCTTGAAATGAGGGCCTGTATGCCTGCACAGTACCATTCCACTGGTCGATGTCGGAGCCAGCGTCGTACTGCATCAATAACTTCTTCATCATCCGCGTAGTGCCTCCCACGGATTGCGTCCTTCATTGGGCCAAACATATGGAAATACGACGGTGCGAGATCGGGGCTGGAGGGTGCATGAGGAAGAACAGTCCACTGAAGTTTTGTGAGCTCCTCTCGGGTGCAAAGACTTGTGTGGGGTCTTGCGTTGTCATGAAGAAGGAGAAGTTCGTTCAGATTTTTGTGCCTACGAACACGCTGAAGTCGTTTCTTCAATTTCTGAAGAGTAGCACAATACACTTCAGAGTTGATCGTTTGACCATGGGGAAGGACATCGAACAGAATAACCCCTTCAGCGTCCCAGAAGACTGTAACCATGACTTTACCGGCTGAGGGTATGGCTTTAAACTTTTTCTTGGTAGGGGAGTGGGTGTGGCGCCACTCCATTGATTGCCGTTTTGTTTCAGGTTCGAAGTGATGAACCCATGTTTCATCGCCTGTAACAATCTTTGACAAGAAATTGTCACCCTCAGCCACATGACGAGCAAGCAATTCCGCACAGATGGTTCTCCTTTGCTCTTTATGGTGTTCGGTTAGACAACGAGGGACACAGCGGGAACAAACCTTTGAATATCCCAACTGGTGAACAATTGTGACAGCACTACCAACAGAGATGTCAAGTTGAGCACTGAGTTGTTTGATGGTGATCCGTCGATCATCTCGAACGAGTGTGTTCGCACACTCCGCCATTGCAGGAGTCACAGCTGTGCACGGCCGGCCCGCACGCGGGAGATCAGACAGTCTTGCTTGACCTTGCCCAACGACTCACCGTGCTTTTGTCCACTGCCAGATCACCGTAGACATTCTGCAAGCGCCTATGAATATCTGAGATGCCCTGGTTATCCGCCAAAAGAAACTCGATCACTGCCCGTTGTTTGCAACGCACATCCGTTACAGACGCCATTTTAACAGCTCCGTACAGCGCTGCCACCTGACGGAAGTCAATGAACCTATACGAGACGAAGCGGGAATGTTTGAAAATATTCCACAAGAAATTTCCGGTTTATTCAACCAAAATTGGCCGAGAAAAAAAATGTGTTGCATTACTTATTGAACTGCCCTCGTACATACCCAGGCAATTTCGGTTACTCAGCTAGTACAAAATATGCGAGAATGATATATGCCAGAAAACAATACTGGTATGATGTACTGCCCACCACACAGTGTACAGCGGCCTACAGAGAATTTATTTAGATACAGATATTTTTTTATTATTTCTATTCACTTATTGGACGATACAGACACCCGTACTGGTCAGAGCTTGTGTAAAACTAGTATCACGTGACGTTTACCACACCTGTGGCTGGCAGTGGGCGCGGCGCTGGAGCGTCGCGTGCTGCGGCTGGCGAGCGGCGCGGTGGGCTCTCTGCTGCACCTCAACTGGCCGCGGCCGCCGCCCCCGCACGTCGACCTGGCCACGCTGCTGGTGGCGCCGCCCGCGCACACCATCCTGCTCGAGCTGCACCACGTCGCGCTCGCTCTCGCGCCCACCCCCGCCGCCGACGCCGCGCCCCCCGCCTCTGGCACCGTCGACGCCGCCACCCCCTCGTGTCCCGACGGTGCAGGGATACTCGAGGTAAGCACTTCCCAGTTACTTCGACTTCCACACGTAAAAAGGTTACAATTTCCCCAGTCTGCCAATTAACTACATCCGAGAACAGATCGTACCTTACTGTACTTGCCCTTACCTGACAAACATCTTGGGATACCTCCTTCGAACGTTCTAGCGCCCCGCATAGTGCAGCAGCATGACGTGGGACGGACTCAACAAATCGTTGGAGATCCTCTGTAGAAATATTGAGCCTCTACAGCCGTCCATAGTCATAAAAGTGTTTCCGGCTCAGGATTTTGAGCGTGAACTGACCTCTCTATTACATCCCATACATGTGGGATTCATACCGAGCTATCTGTGTGGCCAAATCACTCCCGAGTTGTAGACAATGTTCTTCTAACCAATCGCTAAAAATTGTGGCCCACTGACATGACATCATTGTTCGGAAACATGAGGTCTCTGAATGGTTGCAAATGGTATCCAAGTAGCTGAACAAAACCATTTCCAGTCAATGATCGGTTCGGTTGGGCCAGAGAACCCAGTCCATGCAATGTAAACACAGCCCACACCATATATGGAGGTACCACCAGCTAGCACAGTTCCTTGTTGACAATTTTGGTCCGTGGTGTTTGCCCCACACTCGAAGACGCTCCAGTCGGTCGTGTGCTGCCAAGACCATTAACACCAAATTTCACCGCGCTGTCCTAACTTATGTCCCTCGCTGCTTATGTCCCTCGCTGCTTTCTGCGGTTATTTCACGCAGTGCTGCTTGTCTGCTAGCGCTGACAACTCTACGCAAACGCCGCTGCTCTCAGTCGTTAGGTAGAGGCCGTCGGTCACTGAGTTGTCCCTGGTGAGAGGTAATGCCCGAAGTTTATTATTCTCGGCACGGTCTTGAAACCATCGATCTCGGAATACCGAATTCCATAACGATTTGCGAAATGGAATGTCCCATGCCTCTAGTTCAAAGTCCGTTAGTCCCCGTCGTGCGGCCATAATGACGTCGGACCTTTTCGCATGAATCACCTGAGCACAAATGACAACTCGCATATGCACTGTCCTTTTATACCTTCCCACATCTCTATATATGCATATGGCTATACCATGACTTTTGTCATCTCGGTGTACTCATGTTAAGCTCCCTTTACACCGAAGCTAACACAAGCGAACACGCAAAAGCGAACGAGAATTCTCTCTGGTGTAAACAACTGGCGAGTGGTGTTTGGCCTTGTGTGGGTCGTACTCGCAAGCGTTCCCTTGTGATCAGCTAGGTGTCAGTTTTAGAGCGAACAATAAAAGAAAGTTAGCGTCCTCTCCGCTTCGGCGCTAACTTCGAAGATATACACAGCGCATTCGCTTTGCCACAATGGTCTATTTTTCGTGCGCAACGTGTTGCTGGTGTTGTTTATTTTGATATTGCGTGGTGACGGAGCGATTGGGTGAAGGCGTAGTTTCGTTGATAGAAAAGTACAGATCCCACAGGTGTTTATGGGATCATTAAGATCACCATCAAAAAATGTTAAACAAACAAAATGATGTGACTGTTCAGGCTTTCCCGGCGGATATGTTGTAAATAATCTTCACGGGTGTGCCGCCTGATGACGTTGTGCAAATCCCACAATATTTCTTCGGAGCAACTGTCCAACATCATCAGGTGGTTGAACCTCGCTGGTGGCTAGGTACGACTGACAAGATCCGCATGTCGACGCCGCTGTATATAGAGCACGCGCGTGGAGATTGCGCAGGCGCGGAAACCACGCATGCGCAAAAATTTGCAGATAGATGGCGCCAGACTCAAACGCCCTCTGCCGGGAGACGCAGAGCGACCGTTCTGCGCGTGCGCTTACGCAGTGTTTACTAACATGCTGCCAAAGTTATGACGGGTCTATTATCGGAAGCTCTTTCCTTTCTCGTCGTGATTTAACAGCAGCCAATGCAGGGTTCCAGGCTGTACTCAATTCAAATCCCGCATCCCTGTTGATAAGGTTATCAGCTGTACGGATATGTTGTTGTTGTTGTGGTCTTCAGTCCTGAGACTGGTTTGATGCAGCTCTCCATGCTGCTCTATCCTGTGCAAGCTTCTTCATCTCCCAGTACCTACTGCAATCTACATCCTTCATCTCCTGGTCTCCCTCTACGATTTTTACCCTCCACGCTGCCCTCCAATACTAAATTGGTGATCCCTTGATGCCTCAGAACATGTCCTACCAACCGATCCCGTCTTCTGGTCAAGTTGTGCCACAAACTTCTCTTCTCCCCAATCCTGTTCAATACTTCCTCATTAGTTATGTGATCTACCCATCTAATCTTCAGCATTCTTCTGTAGCACCACATTTCAAATGCTTCTATTCTCTTCTTGTCCAAACTATTTATCGTCCATGTTTCACTTCCATACGTGGCTACACTCCATACAAATACTTTCAGAAATGACTTCCTGACACTTAAATCTATACTCGATGTTAACAAATTTCTCTTCTTCAGAAAAGCTTTCCTTGCCATTGCCAGTCTACATTTTATATCCTCTCTACTTCGACCATCATCAGTTATTTTGCTCCCCAAATAGCAAAACTCCTTTACTAGTTTAAGTGTCTCATTTCCTAATCGAATTCCCTCAGCATCACCCGACTTAATTCGACTACATTCCATTATCCTCGTTTTGCTTTTGTTGATGTTCATCTTATATCCTCCTTTCAAGACACTGTCCATTCCATTCAACTGCTCTTCCAAGTCCTTTGCTGTCTCTGAGAGAATTACAATGTCATCGGCGAACCTCAAAGTTTTTATTTCTTCTCCATGGATTTTAATACCTACTCCGAATTTTTCTTTTGTTTCCTTTACTGCTTGCTCAATATACAGATTGAACAACATCGGGGAGAGGCTACAACCCTGTCTCACTCCCTTCCCAACCACTGCTTCCCTTTCATGTCCCTCGACTCTTATAACTGCCATCTGGTTTCTGTACAAATTGTAAATAGCCTTTCGCTCCCTGTATTTTACCTCTGCCACCTTTAGAATTTGAAAGAATTCCAGTCAACATTGTCAAAAGCTTTCTCTAAGTCTACAAATGCTAGAAACGTAGGTTTGCCTTACCTTAAGATATGTATTGCCTCTTTAATGACGCAATCCCAGAAAGAGGATGCTGGGGATAAAACTTCCGTCTTTTCATAAATCATGTGATGTCCTGTGTTCAGACAGTGTTCTGCAATTGCCGACTTCTCTGGTTGGCGTAGGCGTGTAGGACTTTGAAGATAAAGCACTACAGTCAGCCACTCTCAAACCCTCTTGTTTTCTGCGGTATGCTGACGATACGTTTGTGGTGTGGCCACATGGACTGGATATTCTAGCTACGTTTCTTCAACATCTAAATTCGCTCCATCCGAATATTAACTTCACTATGCAAGTGGAAAAAGATGGCACTCTACCTTTTCTTGATGTTTTGGTACGAAGGAAAGCAGATGGAACCTTGGGACACCGCAAGCCAACGCATACAGATCTATATTTGCAGGCCACAAGCTGACATCATCCAGCACAATGCGGTAGTGCATTACGTACGCTAGTTCATAGAGCGCGTGTGGTATCTGACTCTGGAAGCCTGCCGAGTGAGATGCAACATTTGAAGACTGTCTTCCGTCAAAACGGTTATTCTGAGAGACAAATAATTAATGCATTCAGGCCCAAGCGAGTTCAATCTATGGAGCATAATGAAGATACGAAAACACCCACCACCTTTGCCTTCTTGCCGTACTTTGGTGCCATGTCATCAAGAATCGGAAGAGTCCTCGAAAGATATGACATCAAGTGTGTTTTCCGACCGACCATCTGCGAAACTGAGGAACCTGTTAGGTTCGGTTAAGGATGATCTCGGTCTGAGGAAACGTGGTGTGTACAAGATTCCTTGTAAGTGTGGGGCGGCATACATAGGTCAGACATGTCGCACGGTACAAGAACGTTGCGATGAACATCAGAATCATACACTGTCTGAACACAGGACATCACATGATTTATGAGAAGACGGAAGTTTTATCCCCAGCATCCTCTTTCTGGGATTGCGTCATTAAGGAGGCAATACATATCCCCACAGCTGATAACCTTATCAACAGGGATGCGGGATTTGAATTGAGTACAGCCTGGAACCCTGCATTGGCTGCTGTTAAATCACGACGAGAAAGCAAAGAGCTTCCGATAATAGACCCGTCATAACTTTGGCAGCATGTTAGTAAACACTGCGTCAGCGCACGCGCAGAACGGCCGCTCTGCGTCTCCCGGCAGAGGGCGTTTGAGTCTGGCGCCATCTATCTGCAAATTTTTGCGCATGCGTGGTTTCCGCGCCTGCGCAATCTTCACGCGCGTGCTCTATATACAGCGGCGTCGACATGCGGATCTTGTCAGTCGTACCTAGCCACCAGCGAGGTTCAACCACCTGATGATGTTGGACAGTTGCTCCGAAGAAATATTGTGGGATTTGCACAACGTCATCTGGCGGCACACCCGTCAAGATTATTTAAAACAAAATTATGCTCGGCAAGAAATTGCCCAAATGCTGGCAGTGCCAAAAAAAAAGCAAGTTAAGTTGTCACATGTACAGTAGTTTCTGTAAGTAAAGTAAATGTCATTAAAATATACTGACACCGTAGATAAAATAAAAATACACAAAAACCTGGGCATTCCGCGTGGCTTACATTGCCGGTATCAGTCTTCAAAAATGTGTGTGAAATCTTATGGGACTTTACTGCTAAGGTCATCAGTCCCTAAGCTTACACACTACTTAACCTAAATTATCCTAAGGACAAATACACGCATCCATGCCCGAGGGAGGACTCGAACCTCCGCCGGGACCAGCCGCAGGCGTACCGGTCCCCGGCACGAATCTGCCCGACGTATTGGTGTCGAGGTTCGGTGTTCCAGCCAGTCTGTGGATGGTTTTTAAGGCGGTTTTCCATCTGCCTCGGCGTATGCGGGATGGTTCCCCTCATTCCGCCTCAGTTACATTATGTCGGCGACTGCTGCGCAAACACTTTCTCCACGTACGTGTACACCATAATTACTCTACCACGCAAACATTGGGATTACACTCGTTTGGTGTGAGACGTTCGGGGTGGGGATCCACTGGGGGTCGAACCGCACAGTAATCCTGGGTTCGGTGACGGACGTCGGTGGGGTAGGTGGACTGCTGTAGCCTGTTGTGGGGTTGTGAACCACTGAGGGCTACGGCGGGAACGGAGCCTCTCCGTCGTTTCTAGGTCCGCAGATCCAATACAGTCATAAGGATACGTTTTATGCTGTGTTACACGCACATAGGTTGAGAGGTAATGCGGGACAACAGCTTTACCGGTGCATTAAACTTAGACAGCACTGGTCTACCAGCGGTCTAACTAACCTGCAATGAAGTAAGCAATTTCAGTTCAGACGTAAAACGAGACGAGCAAAGAAAGAATATAGCTTCGAATGTCATTTAATTTTTAAAGAGCATGAAATAATATTCAACTAAACTCCAGCACTATCGCGCGCTTCTTAGGTGACCAGACGGAAGGCATAAAATGCTCACGTTCTCACCTGTCATAGTATTCTAATTACAAAGAAGAGTGATGAAAATTCCTAACCTTAACACAGGGTAATTTTTCTGAGCGAGCTATGTGTGGTGCAAAAGCATACTGCAGGCATTTCACCGGTTGAATACTGAAGCCATGAAGGTATCAATTACAGACAGTCGTCTGGTATTCTCTTAGCTCCTTCCTTATCCGAATCCGAGATACACATTTCCGTTCTGGAATCGTCATCTGCTACTTTGATAACGAGATGATAAACAACGGCATCCACGAAGCCAATTTTCTCCTCTTCTTTTATGACGAGCCGTTCTACATCCCGCCAGCGTTCGACAGTGAAAGGTGAAAAAGCTGTGTGCTTCAGTTCCAGTACGTCTGGCAGCTAAACAATCTTGTTATTTCTCCGGAAAAAATCCCTTATCTTGGCTCCAGATCAGTTCTGTTGGGTTCATACCGTAATGGTGAATTATCAAACAAAAAAATGCAGCATTTGTACTGTGTGTTCGATGCTGTGAAAATGATTTTCATGTTTCTACTACACTTACCTACATCTATGGTATAAAACAATGGACATAGTCCAAATAAAGAATATTTGGTTTTTCATTTTTGCTTTAAGAAAGTAAATTGTTATGTTTTCTTAATTTAAGCAACCTTTATTAACAGTAATTCATAAAATATCGATGATTAAGAATTTATGTTTGAAATGGAAACAGGAATTTCGCGTGCCGCATGTAATTATATTCAAGAAGACTTGCATTATTCATAAAAATGATGATGAATGCAGTTATTTATCAGTCCACTACGCTACCGATTTCACTACGTATTTCTGTAGCTAATACAGTCACTTGGAGATCTTCATAGCCGAATATCTCTGTAAATTTACGGAAAGCGTTAAGAACAGCCTGTTTATTGGCACCTTTTATCCATGTTCGACACGCGTGTTTCACTTCGGACAGGAAGCAGACTCAGTCATTTCCGTACTGCGTATTAACAGCGCGACAATCAGATCACAACAGTGCAAAGGCTGTGACTGTACAGGATTTTTGTGGTATAAAGTATATAGCTAAAGCGTGATTAAGTAAGACGTTGATTGCTGTTGACACATCTGAATATCTTAAGGTTTCATTTAACGTAACTTAGTAATAATAAATCTAATACATAAGTAGGACCTACTTAAAAGAGCGCATCAACGCCAGTGTACCTGTGCTACGACGTATGACCAATCATCGCTATTGTGTTTGTTTACATCAGGTTTGTCCTTATGATGAACGGAGTAGAGTACTGATATACGAATAAGATGAGCAAATACAATCCTCGTTGCTTTGACAAAATAACACCTGCAAAAGTTAAATCTTACAGATAAGGCGAGCGAATTCTATGGTTCAAATGGCTCTGAGCACTATGGGACTTAACTTCTGAGGTCATCAGTCCCCTAGAACTTAGAACTACTTAAACCTAACTAACCTAAGGACATCACACACAACCATGCCCGAGGCAGGATTCGAACCTGCGACCGTAGCGATCGGGCGGCTCCAGACTGAAGCGCCTAAAACCGCTCGGCCACCCCGGCCAGCCGAATTCTATGCTCCCAGCTTTGACGGAATAATAAAAAAGTTATACTTGTAGTGGGCCACTATGTACGAGGGCAACTCAAACGCACTGTAGTGAACTAATTTGAAACATAGCCCTGTTATATTTATTTTTAAAGGCTAGTCTAACCAGAACAAGTTGAAAGGTCTTCAAATCTAAGTCACGACTCAAAACGATGGTAATTTATTTGCTCTAATGATTGACATGAGGCATAATGAAATTAACATACAGAAAATTTCTACGTTGTTAAAACCAGATTGCAAAATGATGCTAACACAGAGGGGTCCACGAAAAAACTGTGGAAAACTGTATGGAGCTAGCACACAAGATCTGCTTATCTTGGCACCTCGCGTAATGGAGGACAACGTTAGAGCAAAGAGCTGCAAATGTAATCAAAATAAGCAACACAAGTTGTGTATCAAAGTCAGCAAGTAACGAGCTGCACAAGACATGGATCGCTACCGCAATTGTGTAACTTACATCCACTTAAAAACCTAATATAGGCCGATCAGTTCCAAACGGTGGTTGGAGATAAACGACGGTCCGTGGCAAAGTGCTCAGTATCCATGTTCACGACCCTCAGCCCTCTGTTTTCAAAAACTCTACATACTGTAGAGGGGATGCTGTTGCCATCGTTATGGGCGACCGTTGTTGCTAAATCTGTGAAGAAGCAAGGGACAGCGCACGCAACTTCCCTCCGTTTGAGTACAAAAAGCACATTTTAACACGAATTAGGAGTTCGGCGATAGCACTGCACCAAGACCTCTATCCAGAGCAATGCAATACTATTGGCTGAACCAAATTTTTAGAGCGAACGCCACCGATTCTCCCATGCTAGCAAGATGGTGCCTTGGCATCTCCCTTTTGAATTCATGCAGAAAAGAAGGAATGGTGCTCTCAATCATTCTCTGGAGGGCTGTAGGTTGGCCATGGCATACACTGTCCCCGAGTGGGGAGTCGGTGGGAGTGGGGTTTGCAGGAGTCAGCCTGGCTTTGAATAGCCACAGATTGGCTCTTTGCCCAAGTTCTGCTAACTGCCTATTCGCCCCGCTCGAGTTAAAGAGATGCAGCGACGGTCTTTCTGCGAACAAAAGAGGCTATAGGGACGTTTCCAGCCGAAAATAACCGGCCACGGCGTTTGCAGGCCTGTTTTCGCACACACACTGCTCTAAGTCACAGCCAGCCGCTGTGGTTCAAAATGGTTCAAATGGCTCTGAGCACTATGGGACTCAACTGCTGTGGTCATCAGTCCCCTAGAACTTAGAACTACTTAAACCTAACTAACCGAAGGACATCACATACACCCATGCCCGAGGCAGGATTCGAACCTGCGACCGTAGCAACAGCGCGGCTCCGGACTGGACGGCCGCTGTGGCCGAGCGGTTCTAGGCGTTTCACTCCGGAACCGCGCTGCTGCTACGGTCGCAGGTTCGAATCCTGCTTCGGGCATGGATGTGTGTGATGTCTTTAGGTTAGTTAGGTTTAAGTAGTTCTAAGTCTAGGGGACTGATGATCTCAGATATTAAGTCCCATAGTGCTTAGAGCCATTTGAACTATCTAAGTCACAACGTAGCTGCGTAACAGTCGTAGAAAACGGGATATGTGACTGAAACGTCATAAGGTGTTACGATATGGGCGTGTTTTCTGCAGATAGGGTGTGGTCTCTTCATTGACTTTCAGTAAACATTTAATGCAGAACGGTGTGATTCAAATGGTTCTGAGCACTATGGGACTTAACATCTGTGGTCATCAGTCCCCTAGAACTTAGAACTAGTTAAACCTAACTAACCTAAGGACATCACAGACATCTATGCCCGAGGCAGGATTCGAACCTGCTGTTGTGGCCTAACAAGCTAGCTACGCCACACTGAGAAGGGAGCCGAAAGGCACGCGTACACACACGCCGACTGGCGTCAAGTCTGGAACAGGATACGTTATGACTGCTATAAAGAAAATACGTAGCTTTGGAATATACTTAACTTTATTCTTTGTTGGTTTACACGTTCTTCTTGAGACATTTATACGATAACTCTCAAACTACGTAAGGCTAATGGCGCCTTGCTAGGTCGTAGCCACGGACTCAGCAGAAGGCTATTCTAACTGTCTCTCGGCAAATGAGAGGAAGGCTTCGTCCGTATTGTCGCTAGCAATGTCGTCGTACAACTGGGGCGAGTGCTACATCGTATCTCGAGACCTGCCTTGTGGTGGCGCTCGGTCTGCGATCACACAGTGGCGACACGCGGGTCCGACATGTACTAAATGGATCGCGGCCGATTTAAGCTACCACCTAGCAAGTGTGGTGTCTGGCGGTGACACCACATTCCTCCCCCACAAATCGGCGAACGGTCGTGAGATAAGGCTTCCGCCCGCCGTGGGGAGGACCCCATGTTGACGTATGCGATGAGGTGGGGAGCCTAACAACAGGCGAGGCTGTGCCATCCGCACCCGGCCATTCGGTCCGAGGGGAGCTAGGAAACGCCTGAAAACCTAGTCCAGGGTGCACGTCAACGTGCGGCGTATGCGCCCGGAAAGAGACAGGAGGGGCCGAAGGGTCGACCTCCATTGCGTCGGGGTATCCGACGCGCGATGACATCATGTGGTCCGGAGCGGGCAAGAGTTCCATGGCGGAGGACAGCTGGTCACGGGAAGCGATCGGCGGCGCGTGACCCAGGGAGGCGCTTGGCGGCTGCAGCGAAGCGTCGAATGCGGGCGGCGCCGGCGGGAGAACAAGCGGCGGCGGCGGCGGCGGCGGCGGCTGCTGCGGCGGCGCGTCGCCATGGGGCAAAATGGAAGGGATCGTCGGTAACACCTGGGGATGAGGCGAGCCAGTAGATGGGTCCCCAGGGCGCTGACCGGACGGCACCGTCGCTGAAAGCAGACGGGGAGCGGCAGAACCCGTGTGACGACAGAGGCGCAGCTGATTGAGATGCCGACGCACCTCACCAGAGGCCCCCAAAACCAAATACATCGCGCGGCCGAGGCAGCGAATAATGCGCCCTGCGAGCCAACGCCGTGAACCTCGACAGTTGCGAAAGAATACAACGTCGCCTGGAGCAAAAGCAGGAGTCTGCCGCTGCACAGGAACCTGATGCGGCGGATGCAGCAAAGACATCAAGGGTCGATGAGGACGACCGTGGAGCAACTCAGCCGGCGAGCGACCATCTCGGGGCTGAGAGCGATACGAAGACAAAAAGAGCAACAACGCGTCCTCCCGAGAATGCGACTCTTTCAACTTCAACATCTGGGACTTGAAAGTCCGGACCAATCGTTCAGCGGCACCTTTTGACTGAGGCGAAAACGGCGCGGATGTCAGATGTTGAATACCATTGGCCTGGCAGAAAGACAGAAATTCTGCGGACATGAATTGTGGGCCATTGTCGGAAACAATAGTCTGCGGAAGACCTTCAATGCAAAAGATAGCAGACAACGCTTGGATGGTGGCAGAGGACGTCGTGGAAGACATCCGGACAACAAAAGGAAAATTACTGAAGGCATCGACCAGAACCAACCATCGAGCATTCCTGAATGGACCAGCAAAATCAATGTGCAAGCGTTGCCAAGGGGAAGTGGCTTTTGGCCATGCAAAGACTTTCCGCGACGGCGCGGATTGTTGTTCGGCACACGTCATGCAAGAAGAACACATATTCGTAATCGCAGCATCGATTCCGAACCAAGTACAGTGCTGACGAGCAAGTTGTTTCGTTCGCACTATACCCCAATGTCCTTGGTGAAGAAGCCGTAAGACAGAGGACTGTAACGAACGTGGGACCACGACTCTGGACTGATCATTATCAGAACGTAACAACAAAACACCACGTCGAACAAAAAGTCTCTCCTTGTGAGCAAAAAATCGGCGAACCAACGGATCCTCGATCCGAGACTTTGACAAAGGCCATTGCGTAGCAACAAAACGCAAAACGGTAGCAAGGACAGTGTCAGCAGCTGTGGCTGTAGCTACACGACGAAAATCAATCGGAAACGATTCGACCACTTCATGGAACATGCAAGCAAGTTCGGAAGAATCGAATGCTTTATCCTCAGCAATAGGCAAACGGGACAACGCATCGGCGTTTCCGTGCTTAGCAGTGGACCGATACAAGATATCGTAGCGGTACTGCGAGAGGAAAATAGACCAGCGAATGAATTTCTGCGCTGTACGCGGAGGTACAGGCTTGTGCGGATGAAAAAGCTACATCAAAGGTTTGTGGTCTGTGATGATGGTAAAGTGACGACCATACAAGAAATCATGGAACTGAGTAACACCAAAGACGAGAGCCAAAGCTTATTTCTCTATCTGTGAATAATTTCTTTTGCGCAGACGAGAGCAATTTGGACGCAAAGGCAATAGGGCGATCATGCGAGCCAACTTTGTGCGCAAGCACAGCACCCATCCCGAAATCCGATGCATCTACCATCAACAAAAGGGGTTTCTGGGGATCGAATGGCGTAAGGCAAGTATGAGAAAGCAACGCCGATTTCAACTGGCGAAAGGCGCGTTCGCATTCCGTCGTCCAGACGAACGGAACACCTTTACGGCGTAAGCGATGAAGCGGAGCTGAAAGAGAAGAGGCATTGCGCACATTCACTCACACCTTGTGATTCTAGATCGTTTAATGTTCTTGCGACCTCATCACGCAATGCGTGGGGAACATTGCGCGCTCTGAAAAATTTCGGTTGCGCGTTTACTTTCAGTTCCAAATGTGCTTCATAGTTTTTAGCGCAACCAAGGCCCGGTGCAAAAATGTCTGCAAATTCTTCACATAACCGAGCAACACTGTCTGAAGGCACAGTCTGATTCACTGATAGTACCTGATTTACTAGAGACATGTTAAACAACTGAAATAAATCTAAGCCAAACAAGTTCACTGCAGTAGAAGAACGAAGAACGTAAAATGACACAAGTTTTGTTTGTCCCTTGTATGTTGCAAGAAGGCTGCACTGTCCTAACACAGGAATTTTCTGTCTGGAATACGTAGTGAGCGTAACATTTGCGGAACGCAACGGAGGTTTGCCCAGTTGTTTGTACGTGTCGTGATTGAGCAATGAAACTGCAGCTCCGGTATCAAGCTGGAATGGTATGACCTTGCCATTAAAGTCCAAATCTACAAAAAGTTTATTGTCCTGCTGGCGACAAGAGCGACTGTCTCGTGCAATTTGAACTGATACAGGTACAGCATCACTCGCTAATCGACGTGATTTCCGGCGACGTCGACGCACACTTTGTGTGGGACGAACACAGTCACAGGTAGAGACATTGGCACTGGACGAAGTGGAATTAACTACATGAATGTCCATGGGGGAAGGTCCACGAGCCTGAGTGTCCTTGGTTCGATTCCGGCGCGAAGCAAAGGGCCTGGAATGATTGTGATTGTCTGATCTGAGCTTTTTCTGGCTAACACTTTGAACATGTCCTTTCCTCCTGCAGAAAAAGCAATTAGCTTGGCGTGAAGGGCAATGTTCACGCGAATGTCTAGTTGCACACCGCGGGCATGATTTCACTGCATGTGTATGCTGGCGCGGCACACCTGGTTTAGAGCGCGGCGGCCGCTGCGTCGAAGTGCGCGAGGGCAGGTTACCGGGCCGTGCAGCGCGCCCGGCGGGCCGGTCAATGTTACACACGACTGGCGAAGTTTCAAAAGATTCCTGAGCACAGTCAAGTGTGTCTTGTCTATCCAATATGTCTATCACTTGTTGAAGGGAGGGATTAACTAGTTTCAAAATTTGCTCCCGTATGCGAACATCAGAAACGTTCTGTGCAATTGCATCACGCACCATTGTATCTGAATAAGAAAGGCCACAGTCACAGTCAAAGGCACAGTCCCTAGTAAGTCCTTGCAATGTTGCTACCCACTCCCTATTAGTTTGACCGGCCGTACGTTTTGTACGAAAAAACGTATACCTTTTTGCAACGGCATTGACTGTTTCTTTGAAATAGGCATCTAAAGCAGACAAAATTTCTTCGTAGGACATAGTTGCTACGTCGTGTCGGGGAAACAATTTCACTATCACATGGTAGGTGGACACACCGACACAAGAAAGCAAAAACGGCTGCCGCTCATTACCTCGAATTCTGTAGGCGGCTAGATGAAAGCCAAACTGTCGGGACCATTCTGGCCATGATTCTTGCGCTGGATCGTAGTGCCTAAAAGGTGGTGCAACTGCGAGTTGTGGCTGCGGTAGCGGTGAAGCGGCGGCTGCCGCATCGGTTTGAATGGCACGTTGACCCTGGACGAGCTGTCCAAGGGCATCCAATAACGCCTGCGTCTGCTGATTCGGCAAGCGATAAAATTCGCACAGTACATCTGGCGAAGCCATGACACAAGTAAATGGAAGCAATCAGAAAGAACACTTCTCTCGTCGCCAATCTGTTGTGGCGTAACAAGCTAGCTACGCCACATTGAGAAGGGAGCCGAAAGGCATGCGTACGCACACGCCGACTGGCGTCAAGTCTGGAACAGGATACGTTATGACTGCTCTAAAGAAAATACGTAGCTTTGGAATATACTTAACTTTATTCTTTGTTGGTTTACACGTTCTTCTTGAGACATTTATACGATAACTCTCAAACTAGGTAAGGCTAATGGCGCCTTGCTAGGTCGTAGCCATGGACTCAGCAGAAGGCTATTCTAACTGTCTCTCGGCAAATGAGAGGAAGGCTTCTTCCGTATTGTCGCTAGCAATGTCGTCGTACAACTGGGGCGAGTGCTATATCGTATCTCGAGACCTGCCTTGTGGTGGCGCTCGGTCTGCGATCACACAGTGGCGACACGCGGGTCCGACATGTACTAAATGGACCGCGGCCTATTTAAGCTACCACCTAGCAAGTGTGGTGTCTGGCGGTGACACCACACCTGCGACCGTAGCAGTAGCGCGGTTCCTTACTGCGCGCCTAGAACCGCTAGACCACTGCTACTGGCAGAACGGTGTGAACGCATTGTACAGTATCTGTACTGTGTACAGTACAGGAACAATACAGAGATGGTTACTTTATCAGCATGACAATGCATCCTGTCATAAAACAGCACTTGTGTCGCAGGTGCTTGAGGAGAATAACATTCCTGAAATGGACTGGCCTGCCCATAGTTCTGATATGAACCCAGTGGTACACCTTTGGCCTGTGATAGAACGTCGATTTCAGTCAAGATGTCAGCATTCAACATCACTACCATCTCCTACACAGACATTAATACACCTCACTGGAAGTGTCCCCAGTAGAGCTCAAGCCGTCATGCAGGTGAAGACTAGACACAGCGTAATTTATGTCCGCTAGTAGGAGTCTGGATATTTTTGAACAGATAGTGTATATACGATATGAAATCGTACCTTATTATACTTGCATTAAATTACTAATATTACTGGTATTTACCATGTAAAAAGTGTGTATCTACGCCTCAAAATGCTGCGTGATCTGTCTGATTTAAGATGTGGTATGGTCACTGTAATCATGGCCTGTGGGCCACTCCCACTGTCCGTCGCTCATGGAGGAACGTCAATCCCGTAGCCGTTCTTTCACTCAGGCGTTGAGAGTTCGTTCAATGGTCCAGGGACTCAGGAGTACATCCAAGGTGAGGATGGCTGCACCAAGACGGATGTATCTCATTAAAACTCGCCTAAGCCCAAGGTGTCTTCGTGCCCACTATAGCAGAAGCGGCCGTGTCTGAAGACCACGTACGCTGCTTAGATGAGCCACGTGTGCAATAGCCTCAGGGACAGGAATGGTGCAATAAGTGGAGCCAGACGCAACTTGGTACCGACCTGCCATGTTCGCAGGATTCAATTGACAGCCTGGAGACATCGAACCTCAGATCCCGTTTTTACTGGATAACTAAAGCACGGCAACTTGTCCTGCAAATTTCATGGTGCTAAACTCACTCCCTAAACCCCCACCCCCCAAAATCCGCGGATTTGCGGTAGTTTCTCACTGGCAGAGGAGTTCGTTTTGAGTTTTTTCTTTGTGGTGCATTCCTTAATAGCCCAAATTTGGACACTGCCGTCAAAGAGTATAAATGAATCATCAGGGAAGAAAGGGCAGTTACTTGCCGTCCACGTACAGCAGCTTATTAAGAGAAACGAAGAAGATACTACGGTATACTTGTGAACGCTTCACACTGTTGTGACATTTGTTTATTTACTTATTTCTTAGCTGGTATACATATTGCCTGCTACACGGAAACTATAACAGACACTAAGTTTTAATTGTTTATCATAAGTATATTTCTATAAGTTCATTTAATAACTATACTGTTTCCCAGATACTTCCCTAGAGACTATTAAAACACCAATTACTAGCAGAATTTAACTTATTAGTAAGTCTCCGGGCATTTCGTTTTGCACAGATACTAAGTTACTCATGACATATACGGTAGCAGTTCTAATAATTATTACTGTCCTTCATAAACAGCCTGAAATTTATAACTCGACTGTACTTCAAAAATAAAGTGTGTACAACTTTGCTTCCGCCGTTTGCCAATAGGTGGCGACAACGGTAAGTAGCGGTCGAAAGAATCAGATCGCAGACGTCAGGCAATTAGCTTGGACGTCGGTCAACATAACCTCATTCAAACATTAGTCGATTTGTGTCTGCATCATAAAGTTGTTCTTGATTGAAAATGCCAGTTTACGAGCCTAATTCTCGTCATTTGGGGGAAGTATTACTGTTTTGTTTCAATATTAACAAAACAGCGGCTGAATCTCATCGAATGCTCTCATGCACGTATGGTAAGGACGCTATTAGTGAATGAACGTGTCGTGAGTGGTTTAACGCTTCAAGAACGGTGATTTTAACGTCGTAGACCGGCGTAGTGGTGGAAGAGAGAATGTTTTCGAAGATGCAGGGTTGGAGACATTGCTGAGTGAAGGCCCCCATCAAACATAAGAAGAATTGGCACGATTAGTGGGAGTGAAAAGCAAGACATTTCAAAACGTCTCAAGGCGATGGGCATGATTCAGAAAGAAGGAACTTGGGTCCCGTGAGCTAAAACCAAGAGACGTTGAACGGCATTTGTGTGTTGAGAACAGATTCTTCAGAGGCAAAAACGGAAGGGATTTCTGCATCGCACTGTGACCGTGGACGAAAAATGGGTTCATTCCGATAACCCCAAACGCAAAAAATCATGGGAATATCCCGGCCATGCATCCACGCTGAAGGCCAAACCGAATATTCACGGCTCCAAGATCATGCTCTACATTTAGTGGGATCAGCTCGGCATCGTGTACTATGAGGTGTTAAAACCAAGTGAAACAATCACAGTTGCTCGTTATCGAACACAATTAATGCGTTTGAGCAGAGCATTAAAAGGCAAACGGCCGCAATACAGCGAGAGGCACGATAAAGTGATTTTGCACCACAACAACTCTCGACCCCACGTTGCAAAAGAGGTCAAAATGTACTTGAAAATGTTAAAATGGGAAGTCCTACCCCACCCGCCGTATTCTCCAGACATTGCTCCCTCTGACTATCACCTGTTTAGAGTGCCTATAGGACCAAACTGCTGAGGTCATCGGTCCCTAAGCTTACACACTACTTACTCAGACTTAAACTAACTTACACCCAAGGACAACTCACACACCCACGCCCGACGAAGGACTCGAACCTCCGACGGGTGGAGCCGCGCAAACCGTGCCAAGGCGCCCTGGACCGTGTGGCTACCCCGCGCGGCTAAACAAGTTTTTCTGAAATAAGTTGAAAACTGTGGCCGCCAAAGAAAACGTACACCAGTTTAAAATTTAACTATTTTAAATGTGGTACAAAAAGGTCCAGTTCATTTTTTTGTCTAAGAGTAATAGTTTGTGCATAGCGAGCAGAGGAATGTGAAAATCTTGCACGTGATTTTTGAAGGTGTTGCGGGTTGCGTAAAATCCATACGTAGGAGTAGCTGAAAAACCATGAGTGTAATACAGACGAATGGCGAATGATTCTTCGCAAACGCAAATAGAGAAAATCAACTGACATAAGCAACTGTGAAAAAGGGCAGATTGTTACGGGCCTGCACCTGAGAGCGAGCATCCCGGTTTGAAACTGGCTGGCTGATTGCATGCTACTGTGTCGGCATCTATCGAGAGTTTTTGAAGAGCTGCGAAACCTTGATCAGTTAAAAAGGTGTTAGACGTCCACGTCTCATCAAACAACGCTGAGAACGGAGGCAGATCTGACGACAGAGTACGAGACTGGTGCAGACACAACTGTTTCAGAGCACATTGTCTAGCTCACATTGTTGAACATGGCACTCCACAGCAACTGATCCGTATGTGTTCCCATGTTGAGCGAACGACATCGTTACTTATGATTACTATGAGCATAGGATTATGGAAATGTGACTGTGTACCAGTGGGAAAGTATCGTCTAGTTGGACAAATTGCGTTTCTTGTTACATTAGACTGGCGGTCATGTCTCGGTACGTCATCACCCTGGTGAAACACTACTAGAAAAATCCGCATGGCGACGGACGCAATCGGAAAAGGCAATATTGTGTCATGGGGCTCACTGACATGGTCTTCCACGGTAGCTGATGTTATTGACTGTATCATGACAGATGTGGACTATACGAACATTATTTCGGACGACGTGCATCTCTTTTTGCTTCATGTATTCCCTGACTGTAATAGAATCTTCCAGCAGGATAATTGTGGGTGTCACAAATCCAGAAACTTGCTTAAGTGGTCTGAGGAGGATAACTATGAACTTGATCTCTTGGCCATAAAATTCACCTGATCTGAAACTGACAGGACACATCTGGGACCCCATTGGGCACCAGCTCCACGTCCAGAAACCGCCGATCCGTAATTTATGGAAATTGCGTGACCCTACATAGATGTCTTGTGCCACATATCTCCAAAAACCTTGCAAAGGCTGTCAAATTCATGCCACTCAGAGTCGCTGCTGTATTCCGTTGGACCAACAAGCTACTAAGCAGGTGGGCGAAATGGTTCAAAAATGACTCTGAGCACTAAGGGACTTAACATCTGAGGTCATCAGTCCCCTAGAACTTAGAACTACTTAAACCTAACTAACGTAAGGACATCACACACATCCATGCCCGAGGCAGAATTCGAACCTGCGACCGTAGTGGTAGCGCGATTCCAGACTGAAGCGGCTAGAACCGCTCGGCCACACCGGCCGGCTGGGCGAAATGTTTTGGCTCATCAGTATATTTGAGAGGGCATTCAGTAAGTAACGCAACACATTTTTTTCTGAAAGCAGGTCGGTTTCATCCAGGATTCCAATACATCATATTATTTCCCACTGTTTTGGCTACAGAGCCCTATTTTTTACCGGTCGGGGTGGCGCAGTGTTTCGCACACTGGACTCGCATGCGGGAGAACGACGGTTCAAACCCGCGTCCGGCCATACTGATTCAGGTTTTCCGTGATTTCGCTAAATAGTTTCAGGCAAATTCTGGGATGGTTCCTCTGAAATGGCACGGCCGACTTCCTTCCCTATCCTTCCCTAATCCGATGGGACCGATGACCTCGCTGTTTGGTCCCTTCCCGCAAATCAACCAACCCTATTTTTCAACATGATCTCCGTTCAATGCCACGGCCTAACGCCAACTTAGTCGGAGGGCCTGTATGCACACAGGATATCATCTACTGGTCGACGTCGGAGTCAACTTTTTGCTGCATCAATAACTTCCCCATTATCCACGTAATGCTTCCCGCGGAGAGCATCCTTCATTGAGCCAAACAGATGGAGGTGCGAGATCCGGGCTGTAGGGTGGATGACGAAGGACAGCCCAATGAAGTTTTGTGAGCTCCTCTGGGGTTTGCAGACCTGTTCGTGGCTTTGTGTTCTCTTGGAGAAGGAGAAATTCGTTTGAATTTTTGTGGCGATAAACACGCTGAACTCGTTTCTACAATTTCCTGAAAGTAGCACAATAAACTTCGTAATTGATGGAGGGAGGACATAGAACCGAATGACCCCCTTAGAGCCGGCTGTTGTGGCCGAGCGGTCCTAGACGCTCCAGTCCGGAGCCGCGCTGCTGCTACGGTCGCAGGTTCGAATCCTGCTTCGGGCATGGATGTGTGTGATGTCCTTAGGTTGGTTAGGTTTAAGTAGTTCTAAGTCTAGGGGACTGATGACCTCAGATGTTAAGTCCCATAGTGCTCAGGGCAATTTGAACCACTTGAACCCCCTCATAGTCCTAGAAGACCATAGCCATGACTTTACTGGCTGAGGGTACGGCCACTTCATGGATTGCTGTTTTGTTTTCCGTTCAAGGTGATAAAGCCATGTTTCATTGCCTTTGACTATGTTAGACAAACCACCGTCAGCCTCGTAATGCACAAGCGGTCCCGCACAGATGGTCCTTTGTTGCTCTTTATGGTCTTCTTTTAGGCTGCGAACAACCCAGTGGACACACGCTCTTGAGTACCCTAAGTGGTAGACTAGTGTATCAACACTACCAACAGAGCCGTCCAGTTGTGTAGCGTGGTATTTGATTGTGATCCATCGATCACCTCCATTGAAAGTGTCAGCACTGCGGGCTTTCAAATAATAGATGATGTGATGGTGTGGTGATGCCCCTCAGCCAAGTACCCTCTGAAATATTAAAAGTTTTGGCTGGTTTCGTTGTCTAGGGGCTGGGATACGTAATTGCAACATTAAAAGCCAAATACTGCTGACTCTAAACAATGTGAATAGACACATGAATGGATGGTCGAAGGTTCCTATCACTCGGCAATTGCGAATTTTGAAAGTTGTATAGAAATTTATAAATAAAAGATTGCAATTAAATAAATTCTGCAGGTACTATTTTAATGACTCTAAATGGTGGGTACAATAGCAGAAGTACCTTCAAGAATGCCCTTTATTACTGGTCAAACACTTACTGGTGTCGATGGTCCAGCAATTAAATACGAGTTGAATAACAGGGAAACAATAGATTACTACTTCACGTAATTAGTTATGAACAACAACATAGCTCGCAAGATATTCACTTATAAACGCATACTACGTCTTCACTGTAGAAGCCACGGGAACAAGTGCACAAGTTGGCACTCCGAAGGATTTCTGTCTCCCGCGACCACACGCAAACCGCTCCACACTCTCCAAGTCTCTCCTGCGACTGTGCGTCAGTCGCGGCGTACTTTCCAGGATCTCCGTGTCCTGTACGACTGGCCGTCGCACTGCACTGTCCTCTCCCGAACGGTGCTCCTCCCCCACCTCCATACGTCCTCCCGTGTGTCCTTTTTGGAACGATCGCTATGACTGGCTAGAGCGCTCCCACCCTTTCTCCAAGCCAACGTACACTCACAAACATAATGAAACACGTTCCAGATACTGGATTTACATTTAAATAACTGGAAATTAAATAAATATTGCTACGGCTGGACCATAAACTCGCTCTAACATACATTATTAAATACACAAACAAATTAAGTAAACATATATCAAAGGAATAGAGGCAACGCCCTTGCCGCAGTGGATACACCGGTTCCCGTCAGATCACCGAAGTTAAGCGCTGTCGGGCGTGGCCGGCACATGGATGGGTGACCATCCGGTCCGCCATGCGCTGTTCCCATTTTTCGGGGTGCACTCAGCCTCGTGATGCCAACTGAGGATAGCTGACCATACGCCCCTCCTATCCGCATCCTCTTCTGACGATGACACGGCGGTCGGATGGTCCCGATGGGCCACTTGTGGCCTGAAGACGGAGTCTAAAGGAACAGAAGTAAGGCAGTAGCGTAATGTCTCTGTGCTTTCTAAAACACAGTAAATGTTTGACCAATTTCTTCATGAATGGTATATAAACAAAGACATAGACGAATAATTATATCTATAAGCATGCTGCTACCAAATCTGTTCAAATGTGTGTGAAATCTTATGGGACTTAACGGCTAAGGTCATCAGTCGCTAAGCTTACACACTACTTAACCTAAATTATCCTAAGGACAAACACACACACCCATGCCCGAGGGAGGACTCGAACCTCCGTCGGGACCAGCCGCACAGTCCATGACTGCAGCGCTTAAGGCCGCTCGGCTAATCCCGCGCGGCCCATGCTGCTGCCGTTTTTTCGTGTAACTGTGGAGCACTTATGTCCTGATGCGATCAATAGTAATAAGCCACTTTGATCTGCAATAACTCATGTACTATTCAGGTTAGATGCCTGTAATTTATACCAATTTAGGTTTACACTAATAGCTTTCTAAAGACACGTCGGTCGAGAAAATCGGATGAATCGTTTAGATGTTGGAAATTCGATTCTGGGTGTTACTTGTATAATTTATCGACAGATACTAAACTTTTAACTAATAAAGATATTGAAAATGTGGTTAGACCATTAGAATCGTCATGCAGATAATGGTAATGTACATGTTTCTTTTTGAGGTATCATCTGGCAACTATTAATTTCTATACGAATTGTGAAATGTCTGCCATGATGGTTTCACAAAGTCCGCCATCTTTGGCACTCTCGGTATACAAGTCTTTTTCATCAGCACAGCGTCACCAAGGAATTCCCAGCCACGTGGTCGGCCTGGACTCCGGCTAACGTTCGGCACCACGCGGCCCGCCGAGAGGCCCCAGCGCGGCCACGCCTACTCCGAACTTAGAATATTTTCAGGGCGCCACAACTCGCCCGTTACCTCACAGCACGTTCCAGGTTTGGGCGACCTCGTTTCGATGATGACGGATGCCTCGCCCAAAAATTAACCGTGCTTTTGATCACTGGCAGGTCTACATCTATATTCATCTACATTTATTCTCCGCAAGCCACCCAACGGTGAGTGGTGGAGGGCACTTTACGTGCCACTGTCATTACCTCCCTTTCCTGTTCCAGTCGCATATGGTTCGCGGGAAGAACGACTGCCGGAAAGCCTCCGTGCGCGCTCGAATCTCTCTAATTTTACATTCGTGATCTCCTCGGGAGGTATAAGTAGGGGGAAGCAATATATTCGATACCTCATCCAGAAAGGCACCCTCTCGAAACCTGCGCAAGCTACATCGCGATGCAGAGCCCCTCTCTTGCTGAGTCTGCTAAACATCTCCGTAACGCTATCACGCTTACCAAATAACCCTGTGACGAAGGGCGCCGCTCTTCTTTTGATCCTCTCTATCTCCTCTGTCAACCCGACCTGGTACGGATCCCACACTGATGAGCAGTACTCAAGTATAGGTCGAACTAGTGTTTTGTAAGCCACCTCCTTTGTTGATGGACTACATTTTCTAAGGACTCTCCCAATGAATCTCAACCTGGCACCCGCCTCCGTAGACATACCTCCGATGCTCTGGTTTTCCTCCGAAAGTAATTGAGTGACAGCTCTCTGCTTGGAACGCACCTCCATTACAGACTCCATTTTGAAGGCTACGCATAGCGCGGCCAACCATCGGAAATTCGTGAAACTATAGGGTCTCAAGCAGACATATTCCACGATGAAACTTCCTGGCAGATTAAAACTGTGTGCCGGACCGAGGCTCGAACTCGGGACCTTTGCCTTTCGCGGGCAAGCGCTCTACCGACTGATCTACCCAAGCACGACTCACGCCCCGTCCTCGCACCTTTAATTCCGCCAGTACCTCGTCTCCTACCTTCCAAACCACAAAAGCTCTGCCGGCCGCGGTGGTCTAGCAGCTCTAGGCGCTCAGTCAGGAACCGCGCGACTGCTGCGGTCGCAGGTTCGAATCCTGCTTCGGGCATGGATGTGTGTGATGTCCTTAGGTTAGTTACGTTTAAGTAGTTCTAAGTTCTAGGGAACTGATGACCACAGATGTTAAGTCCCATAGTGCTCAGAACCATTACCACCACAGAAGCTCTCCTGCGAAGCTTCTGTGAAGTTTGGAAGGTAGGAGACGTGGTACTGGCGGAATTAAAGCTGTGAGGACGGGGCGTGAGTCGTGCTTGGGTAGGTCAGTCGGTAGGGCGCTTGCCCGCGAAAGGCAAAGGTCCCGAGTTCGAGTCTCGGTTCGGCACACAGTTTTAATCTGCCAGGAAGTTTCATATCAGTGCACACTCCGCTGTAGAGTGAAAATTTCATTCTATATTCCACGATGTCCGACAATTAATTCCGCATATTTTCAACCGAGACTGGCCGAGAAAAGGATGTGTTGCATTACTCACTGAACGCCCCTCGTATTTATATGGTAAGTTACTTATGGTGACTGAGGCGTTCTGCTCTCTACTGTATAGATTGTCGGCTAGGTGTGAGAGTGTTTGGGTGTCGCAGGTGCGGGACAGCTACGCAGACAGCAACGGCACGGCGTGGCTGCTGTGCGAGGCGCAGAACGTGCCGCCGCTGGCCATCGCCTCCTACCTCAACACGCTCACCGTCCGCCAGCAAGGGGCGGGCAGGGGCGTCACCCTCAACGCGACCGTCCGCGTGCAGCCCGGTCAGTACTCTGCCTGCTGCCTCATCTCCTACTGCACCTCAGGGGTAGGGAAAACCTACCTGTATGTTAGTTCTCAGTAACCGATATCTTGCAGTATCTGTTTGGTCTCGCTCACAACAGGTATTTTTTAAATTTTTTACTAATAACCCGAAATACGAGGGTCACTCCAAAAGAAATGCACACTATTTTTTTTTAAATCCATCTTTTATTCTACATGTTTGAAAGTTTGACAGTGTGTAGATAGGAATTAAAATTCAAGGTGAAAGGATATCAATGATACGATTCGCTGATGATATTGCTATCCTGAGTGAAAGTGAAGAAGAATTAAATGATCTGCTGAACGGAATAAACAGTCTAATGAGTACACAGTATGGTTTGAGAGTAAATCGGAGAAAGACGAAGGTAATGAGAAGTAGTAGCGAGAAACTTAACATCAGGATTGATGGTCACGAAGTCAATGAAGTTAAGGAATTCTGCTACCTAGGCAGTAAAATAACCAATGACAGACGGAGCAAGGAGGACATCAAAAGCAGACTCGCTTTGGCAAAAAAGGCATTTCTGGCCAAGAGGAGTCTACTAATATCAAATACCGGCCTTAATTTGAGGAAGAAATTTCTGAGGATGTACGTCTGGAGTACAGCATTGTATGGTAGTGAAACATGGACTGTGGGAAAACCGGAACAGAAGAGAATCGAAGCATTTGAGATGTGGTGCTATAGACGAATGTTGAAAATTAGGTGGACTGATAAGGTAAGGAGTGAGGAGGTTCTACGCAGAATCGGAGAGGAAAGGAATATGTGGGAAACACTGATAAGGAGAAGGGACAGGATGATAGGACATCTGCTAAGACATGAGGGAATGACTTCCATGGTACTAGAGGGAGCTGTAGAGGGCAAAAATTGTAGAGGAAGACAGAGATTGGAATACGTCAAGGAAATAATTGAGGACGTAGGTTGCAAGTGCTACTCTGAGATGAAAAGGTTAGCACAGGAAAGGAATTCGTGGCGGGCCGCATCAAACCAAAAAAAAAAATACATCCCTTAGGAACAATATTTCAATTTCTCTACATAATTTCCATTCCTCTCAACTGCTTTACGCCATATTGGAACCAGCGCCTGTATACCCACACAGTAATATTCTGGACCAACCTGTTGGGGTCACTGTTTGGTACGTAACGTTAGCGACAGCCCCGGACGTGCATGCACAAGTCCCGCCCAATCACTCCCCCACACCAATCCATATCCTAAGCTCCGCCCATGGTCTGCCGCATGTTCCAACATCAAAGTTGTTCGTATCACAGATATGCCAGTCATAACAAGGGAGAAAATCAGTAGTTGGTATGAAATACAGTTTTTCCGGTACCATTGTGAAAACAATTAGAAATATGTTCATTGAATATGCTAGTTGAAAAATCATCAATAAGAATGAAAAATAAAAATGGTATCCACACTGTCTTTTTTATTTCATGAGCTTTCATCTGCACTGTATCAAAACATCTGATATTTGTTAACTGCAGTGATCGCAAATTTCCGTCACCTCGCGTAGTGTAAGAAATTCTGTTGGGAAATATTAATGGTAGTATCGCCAAGGATGCTGTCCATTATCTCGATTGTCTAAAGTCAATGTTGTGCATAAACAAGGCAAAGTCGATGTCTTGGTTTGTTTCTGATTACCTCATTAAGACTAAAGAATATAAGAGTGGGATAATGTAGAAATGCGTAATGCAAGGAGTCAAATATTTATACAGTGACATTCTTCGTAAATATTTGCCTGTGTAATGGGTGAATTTTTACTTGTGAACTCTTATGACTGCTTGCTTATAGCAGACACGAGATTACTTTGAGTTCTTCTTAAGTGTTTGAGAGTTTTAGAGCAGCCTATTGTTAAACATATGTACATAATTTCGTCAGTGTCATTCCAACACAAGTTATCGTACTTTAATGTCTGTTAGATATCAGGTTTAACAGCAGTTGGCCACAACAGTCAAGATTAGGGTCCTTGTGTATGATAACTTTATTGAGAGTGCATATCTATGTGTCATTTTGACAGTATTACACAAACTGCTAAGAAGTACTAACAGCACAACACTAGTATGAACAACCGCGGTAAAACAAAAAACGACGAACAAAAACATGACAGCGACGAGGACTACCAAAGATGATATTGATGTGCTCTTGGTTGGTGTGGCGAGGGTAGGTGTGGAGGGGGGTAAATGGGCGGGGCTTGTGCAAATGAACGGGGACTGTCGCTAACGTTTCCTCTGTTTGGCAGCGTGCACAAGGGAGTCATCATCTTCGAACCTTGTTCCACGAAGACAGTCTTTCAGTTTCCCAAAGAGATGATAGTCACATGGAGCCAGGCCAGGACTGTAAGGTGGGTGTTTCAGTGTTGTCCATCCGAGTTTTGTGATCGCTCCCATGGTTTTTTGACTGACATGTGGCCGTGCATTGTCGTGCAACAGCAAAACATCCTGCTTTTACCGATGTGGTCGGATACGACTCGGTCGAGCTTGAAGTTTCTTCAGTGTCGGCACATAAGCATCAGAATTTATGGTGGTTCCACTTGGCATGATGTCCACAAGCAAGAGTCCTTCGGAATCAAAAATGTTCAAATGTGTGTGAAATCTTATGGGACTTAACTGCTAAGGTCATCATTCCCTAAGCTTACACACTACTTAACCTAAGTTATCCTAAGGACAAACACACCCACCCATGCCCGAGGGAGGACTCGAACTTTCGCCGGGACCAGCCGCACAGTCCATGACTGCAGCGCCTCAAACCGCTCGGCTAATCCCGCGCGGCCCTTTCGGAATCGAAAAACACCGCAGCAATAACTTTTCCAGCAGAAGGTGTGGCTTTGAATTTTTTTTTTTTTTTTTCTTGGGTGAATTTGTATGATGCCACTCCACTGATTGCCTCTTCGTCTATGGTGAAAACTGATGGAGCCGTGTTTCATCGCCTGTCACAGTTCTTCCAAGAAATTCATCTCCACCATTATCGTACTGTTCCAAAAGTTCGCTGCATACTGTTTTTCTTGTTTCTTTGTGAGCTACTGTCAACATCCTGGGAACCCACGTGTCACAACCCCTTTTTAACGCAACACTTTCAGTATTCTGCAAACACTTCCTTCCCCTATCCCAACGTAGCGTGACAATTCGTTCACTGTGATGCAGTTGTCAGCAGTCACCAATTCCTTAACTCTCTGCACATTATCTGAAGTGTGTGCAGTACGAGGTCTGCCGCTGCGAGGACAATCCTCAATATTGCCGTAGCCGCTTTTATCACGTAACCTGCTTGCCCACCGACTAACTGTTCTGCGATCGACAGCAACGTCTCCATACACCTTTTTCAACCTCTTGTGGATGTTTCCCACTGCCTCGTTTTCACAGCACAGGAATTCTATGACAGCACGTTGCTTCTGACGAACGTCAAGTGTAGCAGCCATCTTGAAGAAATGCTGAGACGGCGCCACTACGGGAACAGGTTGAACTAAGTTTGAAAACAAGCGGGAAGGATGTATCTACACACTGTAAAACTGTCACATATGCAGGATGGAAACTGTATTTTTACAAAAATAATATGCATTTCTTTTGGAGTGACCGTCCTACATTTCAGCGATAGCTGCACTACTAACTTTTTTTCGTTTTTAAATAAACCCCTTTTGAATAAGAAGTAATTTTTATTTGTATAATTTGCAATAGTTTGAAACTGCGTGTTGTTATAGAAAATGGGGAAAGAAATCAGTGTTATTTAAGTAACAATGCCGAGAGAAACGAGCAACGAACATGTGGCTTAAGAACTGATACAGCATTGCTGAGACAATAATATCCCTGTTGCAGTGTGCTTTGGTTTAACGTACGTGTGTACGTGCAGTGTTCCAAGACTTGTCCACACCTGGTCTATTTTCTCGCTGTTGTCGCTGGACATCTGATGTATTCTATGAAATAATAAAAGGGGAAGGAAATTATGGTAACAGTAACAAATTTAAAACCTAACAACAATTCAGTCATAATATACAGTACAAACAGAAAGTAGCTGATATGTTGCCTTTGTCTACATGATATACCGTTATCTGCTTGTAGTGCTTGAAAACAAACAAATTAACAAGAAAAATATTCTTAAATCTCAATTTTCACCCTTTAGCACTCACTCTGTGTAATGCCCAAGTTGCGGTTGTTGTTGTTGTGGTCTTCAGTCCAGAGACTGGTTTGATGCAGCTCTCCATGCTACTCTATCCTTTGCAAGCTTCTTCATCTCCCAGTACCTTCTGCAACCTACATCCTTCTGAAACTGTTTAGTGTATTCATCTCTTGGTCTCCCTCTACAATTTTTACCCTCCACGCTGCCCTCCAATACTAAATTGGTGATCCCTTGATGCCTCAGAATATGTCCTACCAACCGATCCCTTCTTCTAGTCAAGTTGTGCCACAAACTTGTCTTCTCTCCAATTCTGTTCAATACCTCCTCTTTAGTTACGTGGTCTACCCTTCTACAGGATTCTTCTCTAGCACTACATTTCGAAAGCTTCTATTCTCTTCTTGTCCTAACTGTTTATCCTCCACGTTTCACTTCCATACATGGCTACACTACATACAAATACTTTCAGAAACGACTTCCTGACACTTAAATCTATACTCGACGTTAACAAATTTCTCTTCTTCAGAAACGCTTTCCTTTCCATTGCCAGTCTACATTTTATATCCTCTCTACTTCGACCATCATCGGTTATTTTGCTCCCCAAATGCAAAACTCATTTACTAATTTAAGCGTCTCATTTCCTAACCTAATTCCCTCAGCATCACCCGATTTAATTCGACTGCATTCCATTATCCTCGTTTTGCTTTTGTTAATGTTCATCTTATACCCTCCTATCAAGACACTGTCCATTCCGTTCGACTGATCTTCCAATTCCTTTTCTGTCTCTGACAGAATTATAATGTCATCGGTGGACCTCAAAGTCTTTATTTCTTCTCCATGGATTTTGCTACTCCGAATTTTTCTTTTGTTTCCTTTAGTGTTTGCTGAATATACAGATTGTTGGTATGACTCCTGATTACAAAATGAGCTCTGAGCAATATTTTAAGCAACTGGAATCAGCAAGAGAGTACTGGTGATTTTTTGTAGTATTCGAACACGTATCACTTTTGGAGAAAAACAGCGAACTGTGTACAGACTATTTAATTAAATATTTGGATTCGATGTATCTTGAAAATGAGTAAGTCAAAATTTTTCAAACTTTGTCCGATTTCTATATTTACTACAGGAAATAATAGGAATAGAAAACCAAAAATCGGTTATTCCAGAAACCGGTTGTTCCAAGCGGTTTTAACAGTCAGGTTAAACTAGCGTGGGAAAAAACCGATACTGCCGAAAACTGATTGTTTCAGGACCGCATCATATGGGTCTGGTATGCTATACATGTATCTATGAACGTACGCCCATTAAAGTGGCCCCATCAAGGAAATAGTGACGTAAGTGACTGAAAAAGAATAAGTGTGGAAGAAGAAAGTGCTGCAGTGCCCGCTGTGAAGAGAAAAAAGACTGCGAGAGTATGGTCGGGTAATATGGTGAGTGTCGGAACAAAAGTTACGTGCAAATAGTGACCGTTCGAGCTTAGCATCAGTAATTGGCTTCGATACCTTCAAAGCCTCCTGACTTCAGCCCTTCATTCCTGTAACAAGTGAGGACCCTTAACGACGACCTGTTTAATTATGAAACTTCCCTGTGAGTAGACTGCTACGGTCGCAGGTTCGAATCCTGCCTCGGGTATGGATGTGTGTGATGTTCTTAGGTTAGTTAGGCTTAAGTAGTTCTAAGTTCTAGGGGACTGATGACCACAGAAGTTAAGTCCCATAGAGTCATTTGAACCATTTGAACCCTGTCAGTATGTTACGAGGGGCGGTTAAAGATTTAATCAGCACTACGAAAAAAGTCTAATTGTTATCATGACATTTGGTGATGGTGTTTGCCGTACTCTGCTTACTCACTCTTCAATGCGACACATTTTCTCCAACGACGAATGCCCCGGTAGAGGCCTTGTTTTTATAAGACTGCATTTCGGCCGTTCAGCAAACACTCCATCTCGGAAACACATAGTCGCCACACTGAAAATGCCTGCAACGCAATGGTTTCTTCAATCGAGGAAACAGGAAGACGTTACTCCGCGCCATGCCAGGAGAATACGAGGGATGAGACAATCCAAAGAAACGCAATGAGGTTGGACGTCGTGGGGCAGCAATACCACCACTCTGCAGTGGAATTTGCACTGATCTGAAACTTCCTGGTAGATAAAAACCGCATGCCGCACCGAGGCTCGACCTCGGGACCTATTCCTTTCGCGGGCAAGTGCTTTGCTAGTCCAACAAGTTTCGCAGGTGAACTTTCGTGGAGTTTGGAGGACAGGAGATGAGGTGCTGATCGAAGTATTACTTTGAGGATGGATCATGCGTCTTGCTTGGGTATCTCAGTTGCTACAGCTACTGCCCGCACAAGGTGAAGGTTCCCAGTTCAGGCCTCAGTCCGGCACACAGTTTTAATCTGCCCGGAACTTTAATATCACCATGGATAGCTTCCTGCGACGCTTCGTCATGAGTACTGTAACCTTGTTAGAAGATTCTGGTAGTATGTTCCTAGTATGTTCCTGCGACTGCCTGCCCTTTATGAGCATGTTCTGCTAGCACGCTGAAAACCGATCCACTGTCCCCTCGATTGTGATACGCTTATGGTTGAGTACCAGGACCTCCACTTCCCATATGATTCCCAGTTCTTCAGAGAGAGATAGCTTGCCACTTCGTTATTCGTGTTTCAGACTTGTTTGACCAAAATTGAAGCGTCTACTTCACCTAACCACTGTGTCAAACGATGCTGTACTGTTACCGTAAACTGCCCGCTAACTCTGCATGGCTTGTCGCAGCTTTGTTCCCCTTCGAAAAGATGAGATGAAATTTCCCCACGATAGGTCTACTACATTTTACCAACGCGATTTCTGGATTTTTATAATGCCTTGGAAGTAAAAAGGACAGTACAAAAATGGTTCAAATGGCTCTGAGCACTATGGGACTCAACTGCTGTGGTCATAAGTCCCCTAGAACTTAGAACTACTTAAACCTAACTAACCTAAGGACATCACACACATCCATGCCCGAGGCAGGATTCGAACCTGCGACCGTAGCGGTCGTGCGGTTCCAGACTGTAGCGCCTTTAACCGCTCGGCCACTCCGGCCGGCTAAAAAGGACAGTACCTCTGATTGACAGACAATAGGTTGTGGCTAGTATGGTCAGCAATGTGGCCACGGCGTACCTTCTTCCGACTACACAGATGAGATGAGGTCCTTCTCTCTGATCTTCATTCAGAACACAACCTTATGACCCATGGCTTCTTGCTCCAGCGAGAGAACGTTCCAGTATGTCGTGCTCTTGATGTACTGATCACAGTGCACCACATTGTAGTTTACTGTGTTTTATCTTCAGACAAGAGGGCAGGGATTAATTTACTTCCATATTTGGTGTCTATTTTACCTCACAATCAGATTAATGAGGTTCGACTTTTAATGTTTAGTTAAACGTCCGACTCGAAGCCAAGAACGCGACGCACTACGAAGGAGTTTTCCGAATGGGACGTAAATCGATGGATGTGATGTACATGTACAAGAACAGACAAACGTATGATTAAAATTTCAGAAAAATGGGATAAGTTATTCAAGAGAAAGAGCTTCACAAATTGATCAATAACATGTTGGTCCACCCCTGGCCCTTACGCAAGCAGTTATTCGGCTTCCCATTAATCGATAAAGTTGTTGCCGCCCGGAGTGGCCGAGCGGTTCTAGGCGCTTCAGTCTGGAACCGCGCGACCGCTACGGTCGCAGGTTCGAATCCTGTCTCGGGCATGGATGTGTGTGATGTCCTTAGGTTAGTTAGGTTTAAGTAGTTCTAAGTTCTGGGGGACTGATGACCTCAGATGTTAAGTTCCATAGTGCTCAGAGCCATTTGAACCTTTTTTTTTTTTTTTTTTTTTTTTTTTTTTTTTTTTTTTTTTTTTTTTGATAAAGTTGTTGGATGTCCTAGTGAGGAATATCGTGCCAATTTCTATCTAACTTGTTTGTTAGAAACGTCATAATCCCGAGGTGGTTGGAGGGCCCTGACTATAATGATCCAAACGTTCTCAAATGGAGAGAGAGCCCGCGAATTTGCTGGCCAAGGTAAGGTTTGACAATCTCGAAGACAAGTAGTAGAAACCTCGCTGTGTGAGGGCGGGCATTATCTTACTAAAACGTCTTTGCTAATCATCGGGTTCAATTAGTTGTGGAATTCGTCAAGAAAGAGAATTCTACTCCAGTCAGTGAGATTCCAGGCCGAAGATGTGTCTGAAGACACCATAGACAGAGACGGGATACCAGCCTGACTATCACCATTCATATGGCCCCGACAGCCAGGGATGATGCTCAGGCGTGCCATTTCTCTTCATAGCAGAACCCCTGTAATTGTTATCCGCGGCACGTTTCTTTGCCCCTAGAGTCAAGTCTTTCTGGATTTACATTTCAGATTGTAGCTGCTCACACACGGTGAATTTCTACTGCTTCTCTTCGTACTATCCAAACCCATCTTGGGCACCAATGTCGCCTGATTTCTCCCCAATTGAGACTGTATGGAACGTTATGGGCAAGACCTAACGCCCCATTTCGACAGAATTAGTCACGATATCGCTCAGGAGAACATCCAACAACTCCCTCAATAGCTGTGGAGCAATACAACAGCTTGCAATAGGCTCAGAGGTGGATCAACGTGTTACAGACGTGCTCAATTTGTGGAGTTCTTTCTCTGCAACGAATCATCCGATTTTCGATAAACTGTTATCATTTATTTGTCTGCACGCATACATCACATCTACCGAACTCTGTCCCATTCAGATAATTGCATCACTCTGTGTTGAATTTTTTTTTTTCTCAGAGTATGTTAGGGAGTAGTGTTTAATATGTTATCATAGAGGCTGGCCGACCCATGTTTACTGTATTCGATCAGCTGGCCGCATGTCTTTGTTGCTATTTTAGGTTTACTCTCCTAACTTACATAAATTATAAGGAAAGTTTAGAATATTTCACCAAATTAACAGAATTTTAAAGGTTGTATGATTGTGTGAATATGCGGATGATCGTCACAGGCATTAGAGGAGAGAGCCTGCTATATTAAGCAAGAATGTCTTTACCTCCTTTCAACGTTTTAGACTTTTTAACGACATTCGTTTCTAATTACACTCCTGGAAATTGAAATAAGAACACCGTGAATTCATTGTCCCAAGAAGGGGAAACTTTATTGACACATTCCTGGGGTCAGATACATCACATGATCACACTGACAGAACCACAGGCACATAGACACAGGCAACAGAGCATGCACAATGTCGGCACTAGTACAGTGTATATCCACCTTTCGCAGCAATGCAGGCTGCTATTCTCCCATGGAGACGATCGTAGAGATGCTGGATGTAGTCCTGTGGAACGGCTTGCCATGCCATTTCCACCTGGCGCCTCAGTTGGACCAGCGTTCGTGCTGGACGTGCAGACCGCGTGAGACGACGCTTCATCCAGTCCCAAACATGCTCAATGGGGGACAGATCCGGAGATCTTGCTGGCCAGGGTAGTTGACTTACACCTTCTAGAGCACGTTGGGTGGCACGGGATGCATGCGGACGTGCATTGTCCTGTTGGAACAGCAAGTTCCCTTGCCGGTCTTGGAATGGTAGAACGATGGGTTCGATGACGTTTTGGATGTACCGTGCACTATTCAGTGTCCCTCGACGATCACCAGTGGTGTACGGCCAGTGTAGGAGATCGCTCCCCACACCGTGATGCCGGGTGTTGGCCCTGTGTGCCTCGGTCGTATGCAGTCCTGATTGTGCCGCTCACCTGCACGGCGCCAAACACGCATACGACCATCATTGGCACCAAGGCAGAAGCGACTCTCATCGCTGAAGACGACACGTCTCCATTCGTCCCTCCATTCACGCCTGTCGCGACACCACTGGAGGCGGGCTGCACGATGTTGGGGCGTGAGCGGAAGACGGCCTAACGGTGTGCGGGACCGTAGCCCAGCTTCATGGAGACGGTTGCGAATGGTCCTCGCCGATACCCCAGGAGCAACAGTGTCCCTAATTTGCTGGGAAGTGGCGGTGCGGTCCCCTACGGCACTGCGTAGGATCCTACGGTCTTGGCGTGCATCCGTGCGTCGCTGCGGTCCGGTCCCAGGTCGACGGGCACGTGCACCTTCCGCCGACCACTGGCGACAACATCGATGTACTGTGGAGACCTCACGCCCCACGTGTTGAGCAATTCGGCGGTACGTCCACCCGGCCTCCCGCATGCCCACTATACGCCCTCGCTCAAAGTCCGTCAACTGCACATACGGTTCACGTCCACGCTGTCGCGGCATGCTACCAGTGTTAAAGACTGCGATGGAGCTCCGTACGCCACGGCAAACTGGCTGACACTGACGGCGGCGGTGCACAAATGCTGCGCAGCTAGCGCATTCGACGGCCAACACCGCGGTTCCTGGTGTGTCCGCTGTGCCGTGCGTGTGATCATTGCTTGTACAGCCCTCTCGCAGTGTCCGGAGCAAGTATGGTGGGTCTGACACACCGGTGTCAATGTGTTCTTTTTTCCATTTCCAGGAGTGTATTTTGATAATGGCACCGATAACCTTGCCAAATTCAGTCTCTCTCCTTTCTCTCTCTCTCTCTCTCTCTCTCTCTCTCTCTCTCATCTACATCTACATGAATACTCTGCAAATCGCATTTAAGTACCTGGCAGAGGGTTCATCGAACCACCTCCACAATTCTCTATTATTCCAATCTCCTATAGTGCGCGGAAAGAATGAACATCTATATCTTTCCGTGCGAGCTCTGATTTCCCTTATTTTACCGTGGTGATCGTTCCTCCCTATGTAGATCGGTGTCAACAAAATATTTTCGCATTCGGAGTAGAAAGTTGATGATTGGAATTTCTCTCTCTCTCTCTCTCTCTCTCTCTCTCTCTCTCTCTCTCTCTTTCTTTCACACACACACACACACACACACACACACACACACACACATACAAGCAAGCATTGGGATGAGCAAGAAATTTTCAGTTTCCTTCCTAACATATAAACAGTGTAGACTACTGCAAACAGCGTACAGAAGCTGTTAACAGTATATCTCGGATGACCGATTTGTTGCAGACGCCAACTACAAGCTGAAGCTGCTGCGAGGTTCTGAGGACGGCAGCGTGGAGTCATGCAACCCCAGCCCCTGCCTCAATGGAGGCCGCTGCCTCAGCAGTGGCAACCGCCACTCCTGCCAGTGTACCAGCCACTACACAGGTACACGGTTCACAGCCATGTCCAGCCCTTACAGTAACACCTCGCGACAACCGGAAGTAAATAAACCTCAAACCTAAACTAGAACTAACCTTTATTACAACAAATGCACCATAGCCATTTAACTTTAATAAAACACCAGCAAAAATCGTTCTGCCAGGAATGGAAGCTTCTACATGAGCCTTAGAAAGCCAAAAATGAACCAAAATCATTGTTAATCTTTTCATATTTTTGGGCCACAGGCCTGTCATACCGTTTGACTGATTTTATACCTTCATCAACTGTACTATATAACCAAAGAGATTGGTGTATACACTGCGACTCTGTCACATGGCATTTGGTATGTATTTGTTTAGAAACAAGCACGCTTGATATAGTCTTATGTTACCTCCTTCACCTTTCTGTCCCCCTCCCCACTTCCCTACCCCACGCTTCCCTTAGCTGGTGCTAATTTTTAATCCTGAATAGAGTTTTGTGCTTATCCATTAGTTCCACCTTGTGTAATTACTACTTCTCTTTTATAATCCTATAACACACACACACACAAACACACACACACACACACACCTCATTCCACATTTACAAACATCCGATTTTTACATGAATTGTACATTTAACACCTTATATTTCATGCATTCTATCTCTTCTACAATATACTGGTTATGACATATAATGTCTGAATGGCAAACTTCCGTAATTTTCTGTACCATATTTCTGTGTAACACATGGACCCACTTTATAACAAGATTAGACAGGTGTGTTCTGTCATAATTATAATTGTTCTACGCTGTACTGACGTATGGGTGTTTCTTATTTAAACCAGTTTATGATGTAGGTCACTCCTTTCGGCATGCTGTCATATTTTCGCGCTACCAATCAACCAATAACTTCGATAGTATATTTCCAGATCATTTCCACTGCTGATGTATCTACTGTATTGATGTTCATGCTAAGGCTTAATTGTTTTATGGCTGGAAAATATGTTTCTTACTTGTCTGCCATACATTTCCGTGATTTAGTATTTACCTACATGCTGGAACACCCAATTCAATAGATCTTGATGACTTCACTTAAACAATTGTAATTATATCCAATAGGTAAGTAGTATTATTTCGATTAGTTTTAACCTAACATTGGAGTGGAAAACTTATATTAGATTCTGATCCTTCTCACTTTCTACACATTTGTACAAATTTTTTTTCAGTGTTGTACTTGATCATGTCTTAAGGCCAAAATCATGATAGTAATATAAAATGAAATTATACTGTCAAATGGCAGTAAAATCATTCAAACAAAAACATTATAATATTAACTTAAAATGCCAGAATTATAAAAACATAAAGCATAAAACAATATGAACCAAAGTCAAACAGTGAAGGAAAATAAAGATCATTAGCAAAGTCATAAACATTAAATAATACTAACATTGAAGGTAAACTAGCAACAGAAGTACAAAAAATTAACAAACATCAGCCTGAATTCGTTCATGTTGATAATCTCAACCTAAAATTAAAAGTAAAACAGGAACAAATCTCTCCATAAAAGATAATAAACTCAATCTTGGACATCAACAATAGAAGATGATCATTAAAATCAGAATCATAAACACAAAAAAATGGTTTGATAAGGATATAAGTAAATACAAACTGTAGCAGTAAGCATTAAACAACAAATACAAAACCTAAATCAGACTAAAAGAAAAATAATCAATACACATTTATATCTAATTATATTTAAATCAACATATGAATAAATACAAATGATAAAAACAAAACTAGACAGAATTATTAGAGAATGAACCAATCTTTAAGAATTATTTAATAAACATAGAGGAATTAAGTACATAGTTACAAATATTATTTTAAAATAAAGATAGCCAAAAGAATTAAGGAAATCATTACCATGAGAACAAACTGTTCAAATCAAAATTGAATGAAGCTCAGAACAATATAAAAAGATGTGTGTTATCTATTAAATTATTTCACACCACAGTTTTTATATTGGTATGTAAGCTGTTGTAAACAACTTCAGGTCACCTGAGCAATATCTGAAGACTGAAACCAGTTGTGATTAAAAATTATTTATCAGTATGTCTTGTTGATTGAAATATGACTTTGTTTTCAAATATTTAAGAGACATTGGGCACAAAACGCGTAAGATATCTGTACTCAGCACACACTGATCTTCCTGCATTAAACATTTTTAACATGAATGCATATAATCAGTTCTTCTGGATCAGTGAGCTCTGCGAGGGAAATGGTTGCTATGTATGCGTTTCACATGTGGCTGAACGCTTCCTGTTTCCTTAAATAACGTAACTATCCGGCGACTGGTCCCGACACGTGGATGATGTCGTCCAGGATACCGAGCAGCATACATAGCACACGCCCGTTGGACATTTTGATCACAATAGACATACATCAACACGATATCGACCTTTTCCGCAGTTGTTAAACGGTCCATTTTAACACGGGTAATGTATCACGAAGCAAATACCGTCCGCACTGGCGGAATATTACGTGATACCACGTACTTTTACGTTTGTAACTATTATAGCGCCCTCTATCAGAAAGCGAAAAAGTGGTCCAATTAAAACTTTCATATCTCTTTATGTACTACACGAATATGTAAAAAAAGAAATTGGGGGTTCCTATTTAAAAGAACGCAGTTGATATCCGTTTGACCTATGGCAGCGCCATCTAGCGGGCCAACCATAGCGGCATCTGGTTTCGCCCTTCAAGCTAGACAAGTTTCGTTCTTTGTAGTGTTTTCGATTAACGCTTATTTCGTGAGATATTTGGCCCGGTCACGATCACTGGACCACCCTGTATACGTTTCTGTAATAGTGCAGCGGCTCCTAGACGTTTGTTTCAGTGCGGGTGTTCTAATATTTCCCGAACTCCTATGAGAATCAATAATATGAGATTAGTGGGTTAATGGATGCTGTATTGGAGCATGTGATAAGTTGGTTACTTGAGTCGGCCAGGGACCTTGTATGGATGACGAAAGCGGCCAAGGTAACTGCTCATGGCCGGCCAGTGTGACCGAGCGGTTCTAGGCACTACAGTCTGGAACCGCGCGACCGTTACGGTCGCAAGTTCGAATCCTGCCGCGGGCGTGGATGTGTGTGATGTCATTAGGATAGTTAGGTTTAAGTAGTTTTAAGTTCTAGGCGACTGATGACCCCAGAAGGCTCAAATGGCTCTGAGTACTAAGGGACTAAACATCTGAGGTCATCAGTCCCCTAGAACGTAGAACTAATTAAACCTAACTAACGTAAGGACATCACACACATCCATGCCCGAGGCAGGATTCGAACCTGCGACCGTAGCAGCAACGCTTGGCTACACCGGACGACCGAGCGAGGTGGCGCAGTGATTAGACACTGGGCTCGCGTTCGGGAGGACGACGGTTCAAGCCCGCGTCCGGCCATCCGGATTTAGATTTTCCGTGATTTCCAATAAATCACTCCAGGCAAATGCCGGGATGGTTCCTCTGAAAGGGCACGGCCGACTTCCTTCCCCATCCTTCCCTAATCCTATGAGACCGATGACCTCGCTGTCCCGTCTCCTTCCCCAAACAACCCAGCCCAACCCAACCCACACCATTTTTTTTAACTGCTCACGAGAAGCAGTAAATCCGGACCCGACTTCATTTGCGCCACAAATTTTGAACGTTCGTCATTGCAATACCACAGTGCCCTGTACAGCTGGAAGTCACAGATTCCGACCCATCCCTCCATTTTCTTGCCTCATTCTCTGTTTCATACACAGAGGTCGTGTAAATGTACGTGCTGGCCTGTGTTGCCTGAGTGTGTTTACGTGGTGCGCAGGCATGTTCTGCGCGCTGACGCTGTGCGAGCTGGAGCCGTGCCTGCACGGGCAGTGCCGGCTGACGGAGACGGGGTACGCGTGCCACTGCCAGCCCGGCTTCACGGGCGCCACCTGCGACCGCAAGCAGCGGCCGTGCGCCGACAACCCGTGCGAGGGCCGCGGCGAGTGCCTGGAGCGCGGAGACGCCTTCCACTGCCGCTGCCACGCCTGGTGGGAAGGTCAGCCGCGGCTGCAGCCCCTCACTCCACACAAGCAGCGCCCACTCGCCGCACGAACTACACATTGATGTTGCCAAAAGCCGAGAAGCGATTCTTCTTGGTGTTTTAGTTCTCTGGGGCACTCTGGGATGCTCTCTGGGGTACTCTGGGATTCTCTCTGGTGCACTCTGGGATGCTATCTTTATCTCATTTTCATTCTTTGTCTTCATTCTCTGATTATCTATCTATTATTTTTAGATCCTTTATTTCTTATTTTTAATTTTATTCTTCATTATAAAGTTGCGAAGCATCCTTATCTATCTCGTGAGATTTTTTTTTTTAAGTTTATCTCCAGATTAATTTTAAACTCTTATCTTTTAGATCTCTAAATTAATTATTTATTAATTATCATTTCTGTGTGGGTTGCAGGGGTTACGACCTCTGGGGAGGTGGGTGGGTGGTTATGCATGGCTGTGTTGGCCGCCTTATAGGCGGGTGACCTTGAACCGGACTTTGCCGCAGCACGAGGCGCCTGGCGGATCGCGCTAAGTTTTAACTAAGGACGATCCGCTGGAAAGACCCGCTTCCGGAGCCGCCATTGCGGTTTATCAGCGCGCTACTTCCGGTGCCGCGCCCAGTTGGGCGGCCCTTATCACTAACAACATCCGTTCTGGGGTACTCTGGGATTTATTTTTACCGAGCTTTTATCATGTTACATACTCTAACAACCCTGCCACAACAAAGGTCAAAAATTAATTATAATTCTAGTGTTGCTCACGCTGCTAAATATTGCATTTTCGGGCAACAACAAAGTTATATTATGTGGCAGGTATCATTAGGGCACAGTTAATAAAGTCATTTCATGAAATAATGGAGAAACTAGGAACTCATCTTTTCGTGTTTCCCACGCTGGTCTCGTTGTGAACTCATGGCTCAATCGTCGAAAATCTAGGTAGTGATGATTCCAAGCTCGGATGCAAAGAGGCCTAGGTTTTATTCTACGATATTCAAAAGTTTTATAGATGCTTATATAAGAATATACAGCCCACAGTTGCAGGTTAACTTTATCGTTTACCTAGGTTTCAACGTTAGTAATAACGTCTTCTTCAGAACCTTTTTTTTGTTTTTTTTTTCTTTATTGTATTTCAGTTCCCAATTGGGATGGGCCGGCAGCAGCATATGCGCTGCTCTTCAGCCGAAAGACATAGAACAAACAATAGAAGACATTTAAAAATAACAAAGGAGAGAATATGGTGAACGTAGATATAAAAAAGAGGGAACATCATGGAAGGCAATAGACAAAAAACGGTGTGACCGTAAAATGGAGATAAAAAACTGTTAAAACTGTTTAAAAGTAGCACACACAAAAAGCCACACACTGCGACAATTAAAAGAACACAAGGCACAGTATAACTGGAGCATAAAAGGTATCGACGGATGGCGTAGCACATAACAAACACTGACGGCGAACCTCAAGGCAGTACACAATTAAAATCACACCTCTTGACGCACAGGAGAAACAGCACTAAACACAACAGTGATGTGGCACACTGACGATGATCAAAACGGAGGATCTGCCAGGAGCAAGGAGATGAGGGAGACCGGAAGAAGGGAAGGAGGGAGGGAGGGGGGAGGGAGGGGAAGAGAGGGGGGAGATGAGCAGCAAAACGGAGGATCTGCAAGGAGCAAGGAGATGAGGGAGACCGGAAGAAGGGAAGGAGGGAGGGAGGGAGGAGGGAGGGGAAGAGAGGGAGGAGATGAGCAGGGGGCGCGCTGAAGAGGGCCAGGTAGGGAGGGATGTGGGAAGGAAATAGGCAAGTATGGGGTGCAGGGGCAGGGTCTCAGGGGAGGGGGGGGGGGGAAGGAGGAAAATCCGCTCTGGGATGAGGAGGGAAGAGGAAAAAAGGGGGCCCTGCGGAGGGGGGGGGGGGGGGGGAACAAGGCCAGGTTATAGTTGGGAGGAAGGGTAGATGTCACTTCAGAACCTGCAACAAGTTAATATTATAATGTGCTAGTAAATTATATTAGATATGGTCATCCTATACGATGCAACGTATAATACTTACATAAATTATTATTTAAATGTTTGCCTAAAACAGGCCACGTCCTAAGTCAACTTCATAAAACTTGATGCATAACCGTAAGGTTTTGTCACTTCTATTAAAGCAACTGTAGAAATTCACTTTAAGCCCATTGTATGGGCCTCGTCGTGTGACTAGAGACTGCGGACCGCGAGGGCTTCGCGGTCTGCCTCACAGAGGGCGGCGCGCATGCGCGAGACGTATAGAGTCAAACTTATTACGCACGCGTCAGATAACATTTTTGCTATGAATTAATTCTATATTTTACTATTGTAAGTTAGTTACAATATCCAACATGACTACGTTTTACATTCTGCTACAGAGTTTTCTAAACTGACCAACAAATCTCGTATGAACTCTGTAGGAAAGGATCTATTATTACAGAAACTGTGAGGTCACATGCATTATGAATTATTGTAAACCTAGTATAGGTTGGAAGCCTTCGAAGTATGCCCTATTTTTTAGACACAGTTGATCGTTCAGTAAATTGCCTCTATCTGTAATTAGGTGTGCATAAATTTGTAGTTCCTCAAGCGTGTCGAGTCTATAGCCCTTAACTTCATGATGTAGTAGCTCTATGTCACGTAAAGGTTTAGGTGTATGAGCCATTTGCATCAGATGTTCTGCAAAGGCTGACCCCCGTGTTCCTACGCCCTTTATTGGAAGATGTTCTTTAAACCTTACTGCTATAGCTCTGCCTGTTTGACCTATGTAATAACATGGGCAATCATCACACATAATCTTATATACGTCTGATTTCGCTGACTTGTCACCGTCTTTCTCAAGAGAGTGAACCAAATTTTGCTTTAAACTATTACTCGTCGAGTAGGAAATTTTAAAACCTGAATTTTTCAACAGGCGCCCTATCTTGTAGGAGACATTACCTATATAAGGAACCGACAACCATTTCTTGGTCTGATCTTGGGTTTGAGTATTTGTGTTTACTAAAGTCGTTGTCCTTTTTCGCGTTTTCTTATGATGTTAAAAATTATCTTATAGATGCGTTTCATAAACAATTCTTGAATATTACACTTTTGCAAGTTAGCACAAACGTGATGTAAAAAAAAATCAGCACTCCTAATTTAAGTTACACTTCTTTTTTATTATTTTTGTAGCAATATCACTTCACAATATAAAACATAATTGAAAATATCTTCTTCACTGTTAAAGTTCGCATTTCATAAACTGACTACAATTTGCGTCTTTTCAACATGACGACCAAGACTTGACTCTCCCATAACCGCTTACGCGGCCAAAAATCAGAGTTACAAGTACGACAAAGATCGTAGTGACAAAAGAAAGAATACACATAAGGATAATATCATTGCAATATAAACATATCGATGTATCAAAGTACCTGTACATTAATGAAATCAAATCTGAATGTTGTCTCAGAAATATGTTAACTACTTTACAGAAACACAGTAGAATATTGCTGGTATCGAGAGGTTGAGGTGAGGTGCCGTAATGGTTACGTAATTCAAGTACCATTAAAATACCCATCTTCAGCAATCATTTAATTTATTGTTGTGCTCATAGAATTCCTTTAGGTGTTTTTGAAGATTTAGCCTTGATTTTTATCTGGTTGTCAGCACGTCCCTGTTGTGCTACAGATCTTTTTTAAATAGGGTTGGAGTCCCTCCACGCCCACACCGCCATGATGGCCAACACAAAAGGTCTACTGCCATCTCTGCATAAGGGTTAGTTTTCATTGAAGTGCATGCCAAATTCAGAATAGCTCAGAACCACAAGACTGGCTAAGTTTGCCGGTCGTTGTCGCCGAGAGGTTCTACATCTACATTTACATTCATACTCCGCAAGGCAACTGACGGTGTGTGGCGGAGGGTACCTTGAGTACCCCCATCGGTTCTCCCTTCTATTATAGTCTCGTGTTGCTCGTGGAAAGAAAGATTGTCGGTATGCCTCTGTGTCGGCTCTAATCTCTCTGATTTTATCCTCATGGTCTCTTCGCGAGATATACGTAGGAGGGAGCAATATACTGTTTGACTCCTCGGTGGAGGTATGTTCTCGAAACTTCAACAAAAGCCCGTACCGAGCTACTGAGCGTCACTCCTGCAGAGTCTTCCACTGGAGTCTATCTATCATCTCCGTAACGCTTTTGCGATTACTAAATGATCCTGTAACGAAGCGCGCTGCTCTCCGTTGCATCTTCTCTATCTCTTCTATCGACCCTATCTGGTACGGATCCCACACTGCTGAGCAGTATTCAAGGAGTGGACGAACAAGCGTACTGTAACCTACTTCCTTTGTTTTCGGATTGCATATCCTTAGGATTCTCCCAATTAATCTCGGTCTGGCATCTGCTTTACCGACGATCAACTTTATATGATCATTCCATTTTAAATCACTCCTAATCCGTACTCCCAGATAATTTATGGAATTAACTACTTCCAGTTGCTGACCTGCTATGTTATAGCTAAATGATAAGGGATCTTTCTTTCTATGTATTCGCAGCACATTATACTTGTCTTCATTGAGATTCAGTTGCCATTCCGTGCACCATGCGTCAATTCGCTGCAGATCCTCCAGCATTTCAGTACAATTTTCCATTGTTACAACCTCTCGATATACCACAGCATCATTCGCAAAAAGCCTCAGTGAACTTCCGATGTCATCCACAAGGTCATTTACGTATATTGTGAATAGCAACGGTCCTACGACACTCCCCTGAGGCACACCTGAAATCACTCTTACTTTGGAAGACTTCTCTCCATTGAGAATGACATGCAGCGTTGTGTTATCTAGGAACTCTTCAATCCAATCACACAATTTGTCTGATAGTCCATATGCTCTTACTTTGTTCATTAAACGACTGTAGGGAACTGTATCGAACGCCTTGCGGATGTCGAGAAACACGGCATCTATCTGGGAACCCGTGTCTATGGCCTTCTGAGTCTCGTGGACGAATAGCGCGAGCTGGGTTTCACACGATCATCTTTTTCGAAATCCATGCTGATTCCTACAGAGTAGATTTCTAGTCTCCAGAAAAGGTTCTAGGCGTTTCAGTCTGGAACCGCGCTACTAGTACGGTCGCAGGCTCGAATCCTGCCTCGGGCATGGATGTGTGTGATGTCCATAGGTCAGTTAGGTTTAAGTAGTTCTAAGTCTAGGGGACTGATGACCTTAGATGTTAAGTCCCCGTAGTGCTTAGAGCCGTTTGAACCATTTGGCTAAGTTTCATTGAAGCTCGAAATTTAGTGCGGACGTCAATGCGATATGCGTTTAATAGTTTCCACAGTCCACCCGGTTGGCCGTGCGGTCTAACGCACGCCTTTCCGGGCGGGAAGGAGCGCCTGGTCCTCGGCACGAGGTCCGGTGAACCGGCCAGTCTGTGGATGGTTTTTAGGCGGTTTTCCATCTGCCTCGGCTGGTTCCCCTTATTCCGATTCAGTTAAACTATGTCGGCGATTGCTGCGCAAAAAAGTTCTCCACGTACACGTACACCACCATTACTCTACCACACAAACATAGGGGTTACACTCATCTGGTGTGAGACGTTCCCTGGGGAGTCCGCCGGGGGCCGAACCGCACAATAACCCTGAGTTCGGTGTGGGGCGGCAGAGGGGTGAAGTGCACTGCTGTAGTCTTCGTGGGTTTGTGGACCACTGCGGCTGCGGCGGGGACGGAGCCTGTGCATCGTTTCTAGGTCCCTGGTTCACATTCCATACAATACAATACAACACAATAGTTTCCACATTGAAACATTGTCTCAAAATATGGTAGAAAACCCAAAGAGATTCTGGTCGTATGTAGCTACAGTCAATACCGTCATTGCGTGATAGCGATGGAAATATTACCGATGATGGTGCCACTAAAGCGGAGTTACTAAACACAGTTTTCCGTAATTTCTTCACGAAAGAAGACGAAGTAAATATTCCATAATTCGAAGCCAGAACAGCCGTTAGCATAATTGACATAAAAGTAGATTTCTTAGGTGTTGGGAAACAACTCAAATCATTTGAGAAAGACAAGTCTCCCGATCCAGATGGTATACCAATCAGGTTCCTTTCAGAATATTCAAACACAATAGCGCCTTTCTTAGCAATCATACATAACCGCTCACGTGACGAAAGGTCTGTTCCTAAAGACTGGAATGTAGCACAGGTCACACCAATAGTCAAGAAACGAAATAGAAGTAACCCATTGAATTACAGACCCATATCACTGACCTCGATTTGGAGCATATACTGTACTCGAATATTATGAATCACCTTGAAGAAAACGACTTTTTGATACATAACCAACACGGATTCAGAAAATATCGTTCTTGTGCATCGCAGCTAGCTCTTTATTCCCATAAGGTAATGAGTGCTGTCGACAAGAGATCTCAGATCGATTCCATATTCCTAGATTTCCAGAGGGCTTTTGATATCGTTCCTCACAAGCGACTATTAATCAAATTGCGTGCATATGGAATCTCGTCGTCAGTTGTGTGACTGGAATCGTGATTTCCTCTCAGAGAGGTCACAGTTCGTACTGATAGACGGTAAATGATCGAGTAGAACAGAAATATCTGACGTTCCGCAAGGTAGTGTCATAGGCCCTCTCCTGTTCCTGATTTATGTAAATGATCTAGCTGATAATCTGAGCAGCCCCCTTAGATTGTTTGCAGATGACGCTGTGATTTATCGTCTCGTAAAATCATCAGACGATCAATTCCAATTACAAAATGATCCAGAGAGGATTTCTGTATGGTGCAAAAAGTGGCAATTGGCACTAAACAAAGAAAAGTGCAAGGTCATCCACATGAATACTAAAAGAAATCCGATAAATTTTGGGTATACGATAAATCGCACAAGTCTAAGGGGTGTCAATTCGACTAAATACCTAGGAATTACAATTACGAGCAACTTAAATTGGAAAGACCACATAGATACTATTGTGAGGAAGGCGAAACAAAGACTGCGCTTTGTTGGCAGAACACTTAGAAGATGCGACAAACCCACTAGATAGACAGCCTACATTACACTTGTCTGTCCTCTGCTGGAATATTGCTGCGCAGTGTGGGATCCTTAACAGGTAGGATTGACGGGGGACATCGAAAACGTGCAAAGAAGGGCAGCTCGCTTCGTGTTATTGCGCAGTAGGGGTGAGAGTGTCACTGATATTGTACGCTAGCTGAGGTGGTAGTCACTGTAACAAAGGCGGTCTTCTTTGCGGCAAGCTCTATTTACGAAATTTCAATCACCAACTTTCTCTTCCGAATGCGAAAATATTTTCTTGACACCCACCTACGTAGGGAGAAATGATCATCATAATAAAATAAGAGAAATCAAAGCTCGAACGGAAAGATTTAGGTGTTCCTTTTTCCCATGCGCGATTCGAGAGTGGAATGGTAGAGAAGTAGTATGAAAATGTTTCGATGACACCCTGTGCCAGACACTTAAGTGTGAATTGAAGAGTAACCATGCAGATGTAGATGTAGAGGTCTCACAGGATGTGGTCACTGCGATGTTTGCGTACTTCTGATCAAGGTTAGCCATTAATACACGCCCATCTGGATATAGACTGGGTGGAAAGATGAACGAAGGGTAGTGGTTTGAAAGGCAGAGGGAAAAAAGTGCTGACGCAAGAATCAAGGGAAAAAAACGTCTGAGATAGTTGGGTCGGGTTGTAAGAGCAGTAGCGATTTTCTTGCTGCCTGCGACAGGTCTGCAAGGGTAGGCTTTGTTAGTAACGCAGGTCGACACCTTTGCCGTTGTGCGTTGGTGTTACTCGACTGCTGCTGCTAGGTGACGGTTTTGATTTCTCGGTCAGCGTCAACATACCTGTAACTGTAGGGTAATGTTGGCGGTTTGTTTGTGCTTCAGTGTGCGAGCTTGTCGGTTTTCCTGCTGTAGCCTGTTGATCGGCTTAGATAGCAGCGGGTATAGTCAGTCAACGTTGCTGATATGCAGGGGCTTGCCGATGTTGTCGCTTATGGGTGTATATTAGCTTGCCATAGGTGGTTATGCCCTAGCTAGAAGTGTCTTTGGACGCTGATGCTGCCACCTATAGTTGTGATCGTAGGTTCCCAGAGTAAGGATGAAAGGATTATTCGAGTATCTCGAAGTCCTGTACAGTCGTGTGGTGTGTTTTTAGAATACTTCCTTGAGGATCTCAAGGTGGTATTCATTGTGAAGATCAACGGGGCGTGTGTAGCGTGGAGCGTTGTTAGTGCTGCGTAGCACTTTGTTCTGTATGATCTGCAGGCCGCGCAGACGTGTAGGAGCGGCGTATCCCAGAACGGGAGCTGCATACGTCATCAGAGGTCTAATCTGTGTCATCTATATGGACCTCGAGACCTTCCTATTCAGTGTACTCTCCTTGTTGAGCACTGGGTAGAGTTGTTTGAGCCTATTGTGTTTTCTGTTGGCAAAATATTCGATGTGGTCCCCACATGTAAGTTTCCGGTCCAGCCAGACACCGAGATTTCTGACTGCTCTCGGAAACGTATTGGACGTGCATGTTGTGTTACCTGTCGACAGTGTTGATGTTTGCGCAGTAGCTTCGGTCTGCCTGTGAACAGAACTGTTTCGCACTTGGCAACGTTTACTTTAATACGCCATTATTCCAACCAAGGCTTGGCAGTTCTGAGTGCTGTCTGTATTGGTGAATTTATGTTCAGTGGTTTCCAATCCTGCGCAAGGATGGCTCTGTCATCCACGTAGATGGCTAACGTCATGTTTTGTTTTGCTGGATAGTCATTAACGTAGAGGTTGAACAAGATGGGCCCCAGGATGCTTTCCTGGGGCACTCCAGCTTGGATACCGGGATGTGTCGATTGTTTGCTCTGCACGTCAGTGTTGGCTCTGAGCACTATGGGACTTAACATCTATGGTCATCAGTCCCCTAGAACTTAGAACTAATTAAACCTAACTAACCTAAGGACATCACACAACACCCAGTCATCACGAGGCAGAGAAAATCCCTGACCCCGCCGGGAATCGAACCCGTGAACCCGGGCGTGGGAAGCGAGAACGCTACCGCACGCACGTCAGTGTTAAAATATCTCTTTGTGAGATATGAGTGTATGAGACGTACTAGTCCGTCGGGGAAACCAGCATCGCTCTGTTTGCATATAAGGCCATTGTGCCAGAGACGGTCGAAAGCTTTTTCGATATCCAGGAACACGGCCCCTGTGGCCTGGTTTCTTGTCTTAGCCGTGTGTAATATGTTCGACTACACGGAAGAGTTGTGTTGTTGAGTTATGATTCCTAAAGCCGAACTGCTCCGGTCTTAGGGTGTCATTGGCAATGCAGAGCCTACTGACGTGCTTTTGTATTACGTTCTCAACAGTCTTGCTGAGCGAGCACAGCAGAATTATGGGTCGGCAACGTTTCAAGATACCATTCGTTATGTGTGCAAGGTGTTCTACGGCTCTATGAACTCGTGGAGGACACGGTTTTGAATGCCATCGGGCCCAGGGGCTTTCCTAGAATTGACATGTTTGATAACCCAAGTAATATCGTTTGTACTAGTACGTCTGATTTCGTCGCTCGTGTGCTGGGCTACAAGTTGTGTAACTCGTCCGTTTCAAGTGTAAGTACTGGGTCTGAAGAGCAAGATTCGGCATGAAAGACGCTGCAAGTGTTGTGGCCATAAGCTCTGCTTTCCCCTTCTCGGAGTAAGGTGGGCCGTCTGGTCCTTGTAGAGCGGGATGTGCTACAGAGGAGACGGCGTGCCTTATAACACCAGCTGATATTGGGAAGAATACTACCTCATCCGTAAGACAATGAGGACGTGCTGACAATCAGATAAAAGCATCTGCAGAAATGCTATGAGCGCACAAAAATAAATCACGTGATGACTAAAATGGGCGAGTAGTCTGATACGTGTCCTGCAAAAATAAAAATAAACAAGTAGCCGTGTCTGATAAGGTGTTTCAAAGTCATTGCGACAACCGCCTAGGAGTGATAGATCAAGTCATGCGGTACAACTTTTGTTAGAGACGAAATGTTCGCTGATGCTTTCCGACGACGCTAGGTGTCTTATAGAATTGATTAAGTCATTATACCCTTGAGAGGCAGCAGGACGTAGGCAATCTGAGGGGTTCATACACAATATCTGTTGCCTATAAACCAGTCATCTGTACCATGTGCAAACACATTGGCCCATCTTTTAAAATACACTCTAAGAGGAAAAAAAGGCGGCCGCTGTGATCGAGTGGTTCTAGGCACTTCAGTCCGGAACTGCGCTGTTGCTACGGTCGCAGGTTCGAATCCTGCCTCGGGCATGGATGTGTGTGATGTACTTAGATTAGTTAGGTTTAAGTAGTTCTAAGTCTGACGACCTCAGATGTTAAGTCCCATAGTGCTCAGACCCATTTGAACCATTTTGAACAAAAAGAAAAGCACACGCCATGAATGAATAGTCCAAATGGAAAGAAATCGATCGATACACAATTTCAGAAAAACTGGATTATTTATTCAAGAGAAAGAGCTTTGGTGGGCCCTGCCCGTAGTGCTCTAAATGTTCTCAATAGGGGAGAGATCCGGTGAACTTGGTGGTCGAGGTATGGTTTGGCAAGCACGAAAACAATCATTATAAACTCTCGCCATGTGCGGGCGGGCATTATCTTGCTGGAATGTAAGCCCAGGATGACTTGCAATGAAGGGCAACAAAACGATGTGTAGACTATCGTCGACCCACTGCTGTGTTGTAAGGGTATCGCGATGACAACCAAAGGGGTCCCGCTATGAAAAGAAATGGGCTGGTTGCCGGGCCATATGGCGGGCGACAGTCAAACATCTACATCTACATGATTACTCTGCTATTTACATTAAAGTGCCTGGCAGAGGGTTCAATGAACCACCTTCAAGCTGACTCTCTACCGTTCCGCTCTCGAACGGCACGCTGGAAAAACGAGCACTTAAATTTTTCTGTGCGAGCCCTGATTTGTCTTATTTATCGTGATGATCATTTCTCCCTATGTAGGTGGGTGCCAACAGAATGTTTTCGCAATCGGAGGAGAAAACTGGTGATTGAAATATCATGAGAAGATCCCGTCGCAACAAAAAACGCCTCTGTTTTAATGATTGCTACTCTAATTCACGTATCATGTCTGTGACACTGTCTCCCCTGTTTCACGATAATACAAAACGAGCTGCTCTTCTTTGTTCTTTTTCGATGTCGTCCGTTAGTCCCACCTGATGCGGATCCCACACCGCACAGCAATACTCGAGAACAGGGCGGACAAGCGTGGTGTAAGCAGTCTCTTTAGTAGACCTGTTGCACCTTCTAAGTGTTCTGCCAATGAATCGCAGTCTTTGGTTTGCTCTACCCACAATATTATCTATGTGATCGTTCCAATTTAGGTTATTTGTAATTGTAATCCCTAAGTATTTAGTTGACTTTACAGCTTCAGATTTCTGTGACTTATCGCGTAATCGAAATTTTGCTGATTTCTTTTAGTAGTTGTGTGAATAACTTCACACTTTTGCTTTTTCAGGGTCAATTGCCACTTTTCGCACCATACTGATATCTTATCTAAATCGTTTTGCAAGTCGTTTTGATCATCTCATGACTTTAGAAGACTGTAAATGACAGTATCATCTGCAAACAATCTAAGACGGCTACTCAGATTGTCTCCTATCTCGTTAATATAGATCAGGAACAATAGAGGGCCTATAACACTTCCTTGGGGAACGCCGGATATTACTTCTGTTTTACTCGATGACTTTCCGTCTGTTACTATGAACTGACACCATTCTGACAGGAAATCACGAATCCAGTGGCACAACTTAGGCGATACTCCGTTGGCACGCAGTTTGGTTAGAAGACGCTTGTGAGGAATGGTGTCGAAAGCCTTCTGGAAGTCTAAAAATATAGAATCAATTTCACATCCCCTGTCGATAGCACATGAGTATAAAGAGCTAGTTGTGTTTCACAAGAACGATATTTTCTGAAACCGTGCTGACTATGTGTCAATAAATCGTTTTCTTCGAGGTACTTCATAATGTTAGAATACAGTATATGTTCTAAAACCCTACTGCATATCGACGTTAGTGATATAGGCCTGTAATGAAGCGGATTACTCCTACTTCCCTTTTTGTGTATTGGTGTGACTTGAGCAATTTTCCAGTCTTTAGGTATGGATCTTTGTGTGATCGAGTGGTTGTATATAATTGCTAAATACGGAGCTATTTTATCAGCATACTCTGAGAACAACCTGACTGGTATACAATCTGGACCGGAGGCCTTGCCTTTATTAAGCGATTTAAGCTGCTTCGTTACTCCGAGGATATCTACTTCAGTATCCCATCGCCGTCCGAGGCATCTCCAGGCGCGTCTTCGACCTGGGATCTCATTGACAGGACCAAAATTGCCTTCAGTGACGAGTTCCGTTGGCCAGTGAAGGATTGTCTGGAGGCGTCCCAGGCAGTGGCAAGATATCAGCGTGGTTGTCGCCCAGCGTACGGCCCGACAACCAGGAATGATGATCTGGGGGTGGGGCATTTCTTTTCATAGCAGGATCCTTTTGGTTGTCATCTGCAACACTCTTAGAGCAGAGCGGTACAAAGACGATATTCTATGCCCTATTTTCTCTCCCTTCATGGCAGGCCAACCTGAGCTTATATTTCAGCAACATGATGTCCACGAGAGTCTCTACTGCTCGTATTAGTGCTTTCCAAATCCTTCCTTGGCCAGAAAGGTTGCCGGGCTCTCACCTATTGAGAACGTCTGGAGCATTATGGGGAGGGCCGTCCAAACAGCTCGGGATTTTGACGATCTAACGCGCCTTTCCGACAGGATTTGGCACTATACCCTTCAGGAGGAGATTCAACAGCTCTGTCGGTCAATGCCAAAGTGAATATCTGCTTGCATGCTAGCCACAGGTGCACCAATGCGTTATTGACTTGCCAGAATGAGATTTTCACTCTGCAGCGGAGTGTGCGCTGATATGAAACTTCCTGGCAGATTAAAACTGTGTGCCGGACCGAGACTAGAACTCGGGAACGTTGCCTTTCGCGGGCAAGTGCTCTACCAACTGAGCTACCCAAGCACGACTCACGCCCCGTTCTCACAGCTTTACTTCTGCCAGTACCTCGTCTCCTACCTTCCAAACTTCACAGAAGCTCTCCTGCGAACCTTGCAGAACTAGCACTCCTGAAAGAAAGGATATTGCGGAAAAATTCTGGAAACATCCCTCAGGCTGTGGCTAAGCCATGTCTCCGCAATATCCTTTCTTTCAGGAGTGCTAGTTCTGCAAGGTTCGCAGGAGAGCTTCTGTGAAGTTTGGAAGGTAGGAGACGAGGTACTGGCAGAAGTGAAGCTGTGAGAACGGGGCGTGAGTCGTGCTTGGGTAGCTCAATTAGTAGGGAACTTGCCCGCCAACGGCCAAGTTCCCGAGTTCGAGTCTCGGTCCGGCACACAGTTTTAATCTGCCAGGAAGTTTCGTTTTTGACTTGTTCAGTTTGTGAAGCACTTTGTCTAGAATAAATCATCCAATCCTTTTTTAAATTTTAATCATTTGTTTGTCTCTACATGGACATTACATCTACCGAGTTCCCTCCCATTCGCATAATTTCTACAAACACTCATGCTTATAAATTAAGGATAATGCTGATACATGGTGAAACAACGCTCTGGTGGGAGGTTTGCGGGTTTAAATCACCTCGGGGTATAACCATGCGGTGCATTTGACCTGTGGTCGTCGCACGGTGGCGCTGGCAGCAGTCCACATACGCAGGGGTGTGCTGGTGCATGTGAGAGTACGATGTAGCGAGTAAATGTGTAGACGTTTTCAGACGTGCTAATGGTGACTGTGTGTTGAAAATTGCTCAAAGAACACATATTGATGACGTCATGAGGGGTAGAATACTAGGGCGACTGGAGGCTGGTCAAATACAGCAGGCGGCCCTCCGTGTGCCATAAAGTGTGATTGCAAGATTATGGCAACGATTCCAGCAGACAGGAAACGTGTACAGGCGCTACAGTACGGGTCGTCCACAGTGTACAACACCACAAGAAGACCGATATCTCACCATCAGTGCCCGCAGACGGCCACAGAGTATTGCAGGTAGCCTTGCTTGGGACCTTACCGCAGCCACTGGAACAGTTGTCTCCAGACACACAGTCTACAGACCACTGAACAGACATGGTTCATTCGCCCGGACACCTGCAAGGTGCATTCCTCTGACCCCTGGTCACAGGACAGCCCGTAAAGCCTGATATCAAGAACACAGTACATGGTCATTGCAACAGTGGTCCCAGGCTATGTTCACGGACGAATCCAGGTATAGTCTGAACAGTGATTCTCGCCGTGTTTTCATCTGGCGTGAACCAGGAACCAGATGCCAACCCCTTAATGTCCTTGAAAGGGAACTGTATGGAGGTCGTGGTTTGATGGTGTGGGGTGGGATTATGATAAGTGCACGTACACCCCTGCATGTCTTTGACAGAGGAACTGTAACAGGTCAGGTGTATCGGGACGCCATTTCAGGGGTGCAGTGGGTCGCACCTTCCCCCTGATGGATGATAACGCACGGCCCCACCAAGCTGCCATCGTGGAACAGAAGATATCAGGCGAATGGCGTGGTCTCCTGTTCTCCAGACCTAAACCCCATCGAGCACGTCTGGGATGCTCTCAGTCGACGTATCGCTGCACGTCTGTAAATCCTTACGACACTTCAGGAGTTCCGAGAGGCACTGGTGCAAGAATGAGAGGCTATACCCCAGCAGCTGCTCGACCACCTGATCATGAGTATGCCAACCCGTTGTGCGGCCTGTGTTCGTGTGCATGGTGATCATATCCCATAATGATGTCGGGGTACATACGCAGGAAACAGTGGCGTTTTCTAACACATGTATTTCGGGACGGTTTTCTCAACTTATCACCAACACCGTGGACTTACAGATCTATGTTTTGTGACTTCCCTATGTGCCTATGCTATTAGCGCCAGTTTTATGTAGTGCCACGTCGTGTGACACCACATTCTGCAATTATCCTTAATTTATGAGCATGAATGTAGTTCGTCTTTTTCTTCTTAGAGTGTATCTTTGTCCACTTAGAGACACTCATTCTTCAGATTTTCTTGCTGATAATCAGTCGATTTTTTATAGACTATGCAATGTAGCATACCTGTTTAGTAGACAGTGCTAGTTTGCTGAAATTTCGTCGTCCCACGGCCGACAAATTCAATAAAAGTACGCCACGCGGCGTCAGCAATCGTACGGGAACGTTTTCTCTCTAACAGAAGTTGTTCCCCTAGACGTGATCTACCATGACAAGATGTTTGTTGCAACAACTTTGAAACGCCCTGTATTTATAAATAATTTCATTCATTAAAAGCATAGCGCTGTTCTTTTGAAATGAAAGATTAGTTTTTATAAAAATTTAATTTTTATATGTGCTATAGTAGTCTTCTACGACCACTGTCATCTTCAACAACATGTTTCCAGACATATAACCACATTAGTATCTTGTTTTTATACACCAAAATTTCGCATCCTGTTGCAAGAAAGCCGGCCGCGGTGGCCGTGCGGTTCTAGGCGCTCCAGTCCGGAGCCGCGCTGTTGCTACGGTCGCAGGTTCGAATCCTGCCTCGGGCATGGGTGTATGTGATGTCCTTAGGTTAGTTAGGCTTAAGTAGTTCTAAGTTCTAGGGGACTGATGACCACAGCAGTTGAGTCCCATAGTGCTCAGAGCCATTTGAACCATTTGTTGCAAGAAAGAGGTCTTCATCTGTATAGTGGTATTTAATCCTTCACCAGGTTCTTCGTATTTACTCATTCTGGTTAAGGCCCCTGAAACAGGGATCGAAATTTTAGTCTATAAAGCAGCATAACGAAGTGGTTAACTACACAGATAAATATTATTGAACGTAATTTTAATGACTGCTTTATGTGGCAATCTCGTTGCTTGTAAAGTGTGAAAGCTTTTACTAGAGATAGCAGTTGTCTCAAGGGCATATTACACTACTGGTTTACCTGTTTGGTTCACGTGCACACACACTCTCACTATGGTACACTTCAGAGGCTTCCAACTTCGCTTGTGATCAGTCGGACGCTCCCTTGTTCATCTACATTCCTCTTCAGCTCCCCCATCATTAATTCCATTCTTCACGGAGTATAGGAAGGAATGTACATGAACATCTTGGACAAAATAGAAATCTGTACATATTTGGCAAAAAGACCAAATAACATTTTAAAACGAACGAACGGAACTCAGAAACAAAAAAAAAAGTATTGAGAACTTCGATAAAATTCTTATGAGTGATAGATAATTCAGGACACAAGAGAGTCCTAAGTTTAACACGTTACAAAAATCAATTTTCATCAGAGATATTATTTTAATAACAGGTACAAACGTGACAAAACAATAAATACATACAATATCTTATTATGCAAGCAAAACTCATACATACAACCAAAACGTCGTCTGTACAAGGTCTTTCAAAATTACACCAACAAACTGCGAGGGTATGCAAAAGGTGCCTTCAGAAACAGAATGATGATGGGAACCTGTGTTCGTAAAGGCCATCCAATGACAGTATAATGCGTCGAAATTATACGCACGGGCCCCTGCTGCTAGGCCACCCCTTCAGCAGCAAACGTTACTTTGTACACTGATGGACGGTAGGCGGAACGTCTCGCAGTGTTGTTTGTTATTCAGTGATCGCTACTGATTGCCTAGATGGACAGTGAAGAAGATGGAACTAGCTGGTGCGGAGACAGGCTATGTCTCCTATGAATGCAGTGCTCTGTTGCCTCAGTGGATGACGGTTGCAGACATGGATTTCCATCTCCAGTTCATTTCTCTCTTGAGTATCGAAAAATATATGAGGTTTTAGACGGTTCCAGCATAAAAATAAACTATGGATGGAAAACCATGTCTGAAACCGTCATCCAAGATAAAAGAGCATCACATTCTTAGCAGACAAGGCCTTTCTACATAGCATCTACGTTAACCTCCTCCACTGGCGATAGTTGAAATCAGACGAGATCGCTGAATAACAAGCAACACTGCGAGACGTTCCGTCTACGGTCCGTCAGCGCCCAAGTCAAGTTTGCTGCTGAAGGGGTGAACTGGTGGCAGGAAATTACGTCTATATCTTCGACGCTCTGTAGTGTTCATGGATGATGTGGCACACATTCGTATCCTCGATTTCTTCCTCAAGACACCTTCTACTGCCCCTTGAAGTTGGCTGGTGTAATTTTGAGACACCTGGTATCCACCGCTTGTCATACCCAAGAGTCATCAGCCGCATTTCCTCTGGTGTTTCTGCAGATATCTGCAATTTCGTTTTTTCAGTGTGTAGATGGAGTCGGTCAAAACAAATGTTGTTCATCACGTCTTGCGTATAATGCCCGGTGTCAGCATAAAGCGTCGGTTTGCTCCCCTTTACAGATAAAATTATTTTTAAAGCGTAATATTACATGCCCATTCGGTAGAGTGGCCCCAGATTAGTGTAATGTAATATACGTTATATCCATATGTACACTATTGGTCATTAAAATTGCTACACCAATAAGATGACGTGCTACAGACGCGAAATTTAACCGACGGGAAGAAGATGCAGTGATATGCAAATGATTAGCTTTTCAGAGCATTCACACAAGGTTGGCACCGATGGCGACACCTACAACGTACTGACATGAGCAAAGTTTCCAACCGATTTCTCATACACAAACAGCAGTTGACCGGCGTTGCCTGATGAAATGTTGTTGTGATGCCTCTTTTAAGGAGCAGAAATGTGTACCATCACGTTTCCGACTTTGATAAAGGTCGGATTGTAGCCTATCGCCATTGCGGTTTATCGTATCGCGACATTGCTGCTCGCGTTGCTCGAGATCCAATGACTGTTAGCAGAATATGGAATCGGTGGATTCAGGAGGGTAATACGGAACGCCGTGCTGGATCCCAACGGCCACGTATCACTTGCAGTCGAGATGACAGGCATCTCATCCGCATGGCTGTAACGGATCGTGCAGCCACGTCTCGATCCCTGAGTCAACAGATGGGGACGTTTGCAGACAACAACCAACTGCACCAACAGTTCGATGACGTTTGCAGCAGCATGGACTATCAGCTCGGAGACCATGGCTTCTGTTATCCTTGACGCTGCATCACAGACAGGAGTGCCTGCGATGGTGTACTCAAGGACGAACCTGGGTGCACGAATGGCAAAACGTCATTTTTTCGGATGAATCCAGGTTCTGTTTACAGCATCATGATGGTCGCATTCGTGTTTGGTGACATCGCGATGAACGCACATTGGAAGCGTGTATTCGTCATCGCCATACTGGCGTATCACCCGGCGTGATGCTTATGGGGTGCCATTGGTTACACGTCTCGGTCACCTCTTGTTGGTATTGACGGCACTTTCAACAGTGGACGTTACATTTCAGATGTGTTACGACCCGTGGCTTAGCCTTCATTTGATACCTTCGAAACCCTACATTTCAGCAAGATAATGCACGACCGCATGTTGCAGGTCCTGTACGGGCCTTTCTGAATACAGAAAATGTTCGACTGCTGCCCTGGCCAGCACATTCTCCAGATCTCTCACTAATTGAAAACGTCTGGTTAATGGTGGCCGAGCAACTGGCTCGTCACAATACGCCAGTCACTACTCTTGATGAACTGTGGTATCGTGTTGAAGCTGCATGGGCAGCTGTACCTGAACACGCCATCCAAGCTCTGTTTGACTCAATGCCCAGGCGTGTCAAGGCCGTTATTACGGCCATAGGTGGTTGTTCTGGGTACTGATTTGTCAGGATGTATGCACCCAAATTGTGTGAAAATGGAATCACATGTCATTTCTAGAATAATATATTTGTCCAATGAATACCCGTTTATCATCTGCATTTCTTCTTGGTGCAGCAATTTTAATGGCCAGTAGTGTATTAACATGGTCAGTAAAATGCGAAGAATAGCCTAATCTCCAGCAGCGATTCGTGTGCCGTCCTGGCCCTCCCTCACTGCTGCCGCAATGCAGCAGAGCTGCTCAGTGGCTGCTGGAGTACTGGTTGTTCTCATTGTTTTACTGTCCATATTAATACATATAGATATAATTTATATGGCACTAGACTAATCTGAGCAAGTAAAATTTCTCTTTAAAAACTATTTTGTTTGTAATGGGAAACAAACCGATCATATCCACTGACACTGAGCATTTCATAAAAGTCGTGATGTGCAGTATTTGTTTGGACCAACTCCATCTACATATTATAAAAACTAAATGCTAAATGACAAATACCTCCCGACGTACTCTAGGTACCGCTTGAGAATGAGTCATAAGCAGTTCTGATGGGTTATTATTACAATTATATGCATTTCATACATTTTGAAGAGGCCCCAGAGTAGTATACATAAGAAATATACAGTACAGAATAAATTCGCTGGTTTGCTCGACATGTGTCGCTGTCATATAGAATGTCCTCTTTTTTTTAATATTTTCAACCTCCACTCCAAGGAAAGGAGCTGGCTGTTCAAGATCCGGCCTATTAAGAGTCACGATTTTATTCAGGCAATTATCAGAAAAGCTAGTAGCGGGGTTGACGGGGATCTCTACTGGGAATAAATGGAAGGGGCTTATCAGTTCTGCCATACACCTTTCAGCCAAGGGAAACCCCTTGGAAACTTTGGTCGAGACAGGGGATTGTAACATTATTTAATTGTTTCTGAGACATCGATCTTCATCTGCAGCCAAAACTTAAAATGTTGTGTATCCATAAAGTGTATATATGTCGTATGTATCGCACCCCGGCAGGAACAGTGACACAATTCAGAAATGCAGTACTTGAGAAATCACGACTTGAGGAATAAATTGTATAAAACTGATAATGAAATATTACTAGCTTCTTATTTTTTTAGTTGTGTCACTTTGATTGCCAGAATGTGATGTACAGACCGTAGTCACAAATAAAAATTTATACCAAGGCCAGTGTTCGAACCCGTGTCTCGTTTGCCATCTTGGCACACTGGCTTTCCATAACTGCATGGGTTGTCCTAGCACACCCCCCTCCTCAATTCAAATTCCCACCCACAAAACAGCCCAATTGGTATTCCCCCTAAACTCGAACAGCATTGCAGAGGCTCTCCAGCTGCATCGGAACAGAAACTTGGCATCGAAGGACAGAAGCCAGCGGAGTGGCCGAGCGGTTGTAGGCGCTACAGTCTGGAACCGCACGACCGCTACGGTCGCCGGTTCGAATCCTGCCTCGGGCATGGATGTGTGTGATGTCCTTAGGTTAGTTAGGTTTAAGTAGTTATAAGTTCTAGGGGACTGATGACCGGAGCAGTTAAGTCCCATAGTGCTCAGAGCCATTTGAACCATTTGAAGGACACAAGAGGCCTAATAAGCGTAAACAAAGTCCATAGTAGGCTGTAATGCAATGTTTATTTAATCGTGCGATTAGCTAATTTCGACGAAGCGTCATTATCAAGCCTACTTGTACCATCTGTATTTCATGCCATTTTTAGATCACTCTTAATTACATGAAAAACTAGGTGCTTTAATCACCTGAAACTACGTATTTTCAGAGACCTTTTCAAATTCCAAACATGCATGGTGGATACAGGGTGTTCGGATACTCCCATTACAAATTTCCAGGACTTGTAGAGAAGAGTAAATACATAATATTTTGAATAGGAACCCATCTCCTGAAACGTTATCCAAAGACGCTACAGAGCGCCAAAGTTATAGGCACCTGCGCCTGTAAACGTATGTATATGCAGGGCGACTCCACGATGATGTTAGTAACTTGAAGATTTCTCAGGATGATAGAGACATACGAGGTATGTCCACAAAGTAAGTTCCGTTTGGTTATATAAAACAAACATGTACAGATACAGAAAAAATATTTATTGTACAAAAATCAACAACTGCAACTGTAAAACAACTTTTCTACATAGCTTCCGAAATTTTGTACGCACTTGTCATAGCGTGACACAAGTTTTTGTATGCCTTCTTCATAGAAGGTTTCCGACTGTGTATTCAACCATGTGGTAACATGTTCTTTCAGCTCGTCATCATCGCTGAAGTGTTGACCACCAAGGACAGATTTTAGGTGTAAGAAGAGATGAAAGTCGCTAGGAGAGAGGTCCGGGCTGTACGGAGGATGATCAAACGCGTCCCAGTGAAATTCCCGTAAGAGTTGTTTGGTTACATTCGCCGTGTGAGGTCGGGCATTATCGTAGACAAAAACAAAACAAAAAAAATCACCTTTTGACAGTAATCTTCGGCTCTTGTTCTGTATTGCGCGGCGCAATTTCATAATATATGGAGATGGTATCTGTTCTTTCGGACATGTACGAATGAGCAGATACCATCTCCATATAGGTAAGGCTAACCGGCCATTGACCTTCTTCTTCCGTTCGGATGCACAGCCATTGCCCGAACTCTTACGGGACTCGGTAAGATTGTCTGCCGCGAGTAATGAGTGTAGTGGGCAGGGGCACTACTAATGTAGTGTGTCGACATTAAGTTGGGAATGTGGGTCTCACGGGGAGCGTGCAAGGGATAAATCCCTGCAGCCGCACTATCCTCTGTACCCTCGGTGCCTCAGATGGACAGAGCGTCTGTCATATAAGCAGAAGATCCCGGGTTCGAGTCCCGGTCGGGGCACACATTTCCAACTGTCCCCGTTGATGTATATCAACGCCTTTCGACAGCTTAAGGTATTGATTTAATTATTTTAATTTAGTGATGGTCTCGCAGTAACCATGTGCATTGATTGTTTGGCCTCGTGGTAAGAAATCAATCAGCAAAATGCCTTTTATGTCCCAATAAAACGGTGCACTTAACTTTACGAGGTGTCAAGATTTGCTTATGCTTAACCTTCATTGGGGATGACGTGTGCCTCCATTCCACTGAGTGCCGCTTTGTTTCAGGGTTGTCTCACGATACCCACGTTTCATTCCCCGTGACTATCCTTCTTCATTGTAGCGTGTCAGAAACTGAAGTTCACTGCCCATCCGTTGTTTTTTACGTTGTTCAGTGAGAATTTTGGGTCCCCAACGTGAGCAAAGTTTTCGAAATTTCATTTTTTCAGTAACAATTTCACGAATTAGTGATCGTGCGATTTGCGGAACTTCCATAGCGAGGGCACTAAGTGTAAACTTACGGTTGTGCTGAATCCTCTCTTCAATTGTGTGAACCAGTTCATCAGTAACCACAGACGGGCGTCCACTTCGTTCTTCATCGTGCACTTGATCACGTTCTTCATCGGACAGTCTGACCCATCTTCTAACCATTGAATCACTCATAACATTTTGTCCGTAAACCTCACAGATTTGCCTATGAATTTCCTTTGGTTTAACTTTCTTTGCATTTAGAAAACGAATCACAGATCTCATTTCACACGCGGTGGCATTTGCAATTACGGCTGACATTATAAAGAAGTACTACAAAGCACACGTCGACAGCGATCTGAAAATGGCGTACATGTCTTCTCCTTGAGTCAGAGTAACTGCCGCGCGTGCTCGGAACTGCGATCGTAGCGCTGCCGCGGATAGAAACAGAACTTACTTTGTGGACGACCCAAGTACAAATGTATCAGTTTGAGGTGAGGGTCCCTCTACCATAAACGAACGACTCGAAATTTATAAGCGAAATCCGTTCTGATACCTCTGACAGCGAACTACATATACCATGAACTAGTAGTGCTGTTGGACAAAAACAAGAAAAAATGAGCTCTAGAATGTGTGCCTTAAGAGCTGTGAGCACTTACTCAGCCGTTTGTGAAAAGTGCAACACCGAGAAGAAATTACCCGAATAGTGCCACACTTTTTGGAAGTGGCAACGGGTATGCAAGAAATACGTGATACTTTTTGTGGCGACATGGGGTACACGTAGGCCGAGCAGAGCCCTCTCGTGTCGGTCCGACAGGGTCGCCGTTGCGACTAATATAGGCGATGCAGAACTGTCACACAAGGTGGAAACAATACAGTGAGTGTCAGTATGCCTCGTCGACGTGAAAGGGAGCCATATTGCCATGCGAGAGAGTTCGAACCGGGCGGAATGATCGGTCTCCAAGAAACTGGGTTGTCATGCCGTGACATTTCGGCTCGCACAGGGCATGCTGCTACAACAGTGATGCGTGTGTGGAAGCAGTGGATAGAGGGAGGTCGTGCGCACCGACGAGCGGGAACTGGACCACGGAACATGACCACAGCACGGGATGACCGTCATCTTGTCCGCATTGTCGTTACGGACCGTACAGCGTTGTCCACAGTGTTGGGTCGTCGCTGGAGGACTACTACAGGTGTGAACTTGTCTGCATCGACGGTTCGTCACCGTCTGCTGCAGGTTGGCCTGGTTGCACTTATGCCATTACGTCGGCTTCCATTGTCCAGAAACCACAAGCTCCTCCGACTGCAATGGGCACGTGAACACCGTCACTAGGGTGATAAGTGGCAACATGTAATCTTTTCGGATGAGTCCCGCTTCAACGTGTCCTACAGTGATGGCCGCATACGTGCCCGGCAGTACCGTGGTAAGCGCAACCTGGACGGCTGCATTGTAGAGCGGCATAGCGGACAAACACCAAGTGTAATATTCCAAACTTTACAGAAGCTCTCCTGCGAACCTTGCAGAACTAGCACTCCTGAAAGAAAGGATATAGCGGAGACATGGCTTAGCCACAGCCTAGGGGATGTTTCCAGAATGAGATTTTCACTCTGCAGCGGAGTGTGCGCTGATATGAAACTTCCTGGCAGATTAAAACTGTGTGCCCGACCGAGACTCGAACTCGGGACCTTTGCCTTTCGCGGGCAAGTGCTCTACCATCTGAGCTACCGAAGCACGACTCACGCCCGGTACTCACAGCTTTACTTCTGCCAGTACCTCGTCTCCTACTTTCCAAACATCCCCTAGGCTGTGGCTAAGCCATGTCTCCGCTATATCCTTTCTCTCAGGAGTGCTAGTTCTGCAAGGTTCGCAGGAGAGCTTCTGTAAAGTTTGGAAGGTAGGAGACGACGTATTGGCAGAAGTAAAGCTGTAAGTACCGGGCGTGAGTCGTGCTTCGGTAGCTCAAATGGTAGAGCACTTGCCCGCGAAAGGCAAAGGTCCCGAGTTCGAGTCTCGGTCAGGCACACAGTTTTAATCTGCCAGGAAGTTTCATATCAGCGCACACTCAGCTGCAGAGTGAAAATCTCATTCTGGAAACATCCCCTAGGCTGTGGCTAAGCCATGTCTCCGCTATATCCTTTCTTTCAGGAGTGCTAGTTCTGCAAGGTTCGCACCAGGTGTAATAGTTTGGGACGCCATTGGTTACAACAACAGATCTCTCCTGGTTCGTATTGCGGGCACTCTGAACAGCAACCGGTACCTAACGGAGCTTGTGGGGCCTGAGGTACTCCCCCTGCTTCAGGCATCTCGACAGGCCACATTTCAACAGGACAATGCCAGGCCACTTCTTCGAAGAGCGACGGGTACCATTACTTCCCTAGCCTGCACGTTCGCCAGACATGTCGCCCATCGAACATGTCTGGGATATAGTTGGTCGGCACCTGGTGCGTCACGGTCCTACAGTAACTGGTGTCACGGATTTGTGGGCTCGGATACAAACTGCTTGGAGTGAAATCCCTCAGGAACGTATTCAGAACCTTATTGATTGAATGCCACGGCGTGTAACAGCTCTAATTGCAGAGTATGGTGACCACACGACATACTGAATAGTAGGGCTCAAAGAACATGTACATATTTGAAAAGGTAAACATTTGTTACTTGTCATCTACCTAACCTGTGGTATTAAATTAATTGAATTCATGCGTTTCCTTCTTGGTATTGCAATTTCCACAAACGGTAGTGTACGGGGGCGTTTGAAAAGTCCATGCAAAGTCCGAGAGATGGCACCACCGGCGCATCGAGGTGGTGATTATTTAGCAGCATCTTTGGAAAGAACGTACACCAAGTTTCAACCATATTGGTCTATTTCTTTGTGTTTGGTATTCGTGTGAATCAAGGAAGTCGAGTGATTGTCAAAAAATGGACGAAGAAAAATTTCGTGTGGTGATTAAAAACTACTTTATGAAAGGCAAAACGCCTCAGGAGACTAAAGAGAAGTTTGATAAACATTACGGTGACTCTGCACCTTACATTAGAACAGTTTATAAGTGGTTTCAAAATTTTCGGAGAGGCCATATGATGCAGCAATGCTAACCAGCAGGAAGTGCAGATAGTTGGCCCTGGTGATGTGCGGCACTATATTGCCGTGTTACCTGGCAACAGTGTGAAGGAAGCACATTGAAGAGCACCAGCATGATTGGGTTGGGTTGATTTGGCGGAGGAGACCAAACAGCGAGGTTATAAGTCTCATCAGATTAGGGGAGGATGGGGAAGGAAGTCGGGTGTGCCCTTTCAAAGGAAGCATCCCGGCATTTGCCTGAAGCGATTCAGGGCAATCCGGAAAACCTAACTCAGGATGGCCGGACGCGGGATTGAACGCCATCAAAGCGTGGGTATTACTTCAGATTGCTGGAGCTGGCGCGATGTGGCACTACATTGTTCATTTACCTGTCGCCAGTGCAGGGGTTGCGCAGTCCAGGTATGCCAGCAGGAAGTACAGGTGGTTAGCGCTGACGTGTTGCTACACTACATTGCTCACATACGTGGCACCACTACGACGGTAACGCAGCCAACGCACACCAGCAGGAAATACAAGAGGTTACACAATATTGCCTACTTACGTGGCGCTAGTATGGTATCTCAATTGACGTGTGCCAGCAGGAAGTGCGAGTTGTTGGAACAAACGTGGTGTGCCACTGTATTGCTCACATACATGGCGCCAGTATGACGGTAGCAGAGCATAAATGTGCCAGTAGGAAATGCACGTAGTTGGGGCCTGCGAGGCGTGACGCTATATTCCGCACATACAAGTGGCGTTTGAAAATCCGTGCAAAGTCCGAAACACGGCACCACCACCGCGTATAGAGGTCATGTTTAGTTAGTAGTATCTTTGGAAAGAACGCACACCAAGTTTCACCCATATTGGTCTATTTCTTTGTGTTTGACATCCATGTGAATCAAGGAAGTCTAGTGATTGTCAAAAAATTAACGAAAAAGAATTTCGTGTGGTGATTAAACATTACTTTATGAAAGACAAAACGCCTCAGGAGACTAAAGAGAAGCTTGATAAATATTACGGTGACTCTGCACCTTCCATTAGAACAGTTTATAAGTGGTTTCAAAATTTTCGGAGTGGCCATATGGGCACAAGTGATGCTGAACGTTCTAAACGCCCTGTGGAGGTTACGACTCCAGAAATCATTGATAAAATCCATGATATGGTGATGGATGACAGAAGAGTTAAGGCGCTTGAGATCGCTAGTGCTGTGGGCATCTTGAATGAACGGGTACATTATATTTTGCATACATTATATTTTGCATAAACATATGGATATGAGAAAGGTATCCGCAAGATGGGTTCCGCGATTGCTCACGCTTGACCAAAAACCGAATCGAGTGAAGTGTTGCAAGGATGGTTTGCAGCTGTTCGGGAAGAACCTGCAGGACTTTAAGCGTCGTTTGGTCGCTGTGGATGAAACATGGATACATTGCTATACTCCTGAGACCAAACAACATTCTAAACAATGGATTACCAAGGGAGCATATGCGTCAAAAAAGGCGAAGACCAGTCCTTCGGCCGGAAAGGTTACGGTGACTGTCTTTTGGGATTCGCAAGGGATAATCCTCATCGACTATCTGGAAAAGGGTAAAACTATTACAAGTGCGTATTATTCATCGTTATTGAACCGTTTGAAAACCGAGCTGCAAGAAAGACGCCGGCGATTGGACCGCAAAAAGGTCCTTTCCCATCACGACAATGCACCAGCACACACCTCAGTAGTTGTGGTCGCACAATTAATGGAAATAGGATTCAAACTCGTTTCACATCCCCCTATTCTCCAGACGTGGCTCCCTCGGACTACTATTTGTTCCCCAATTTAAATAAATGGTTGGCGGAACAAAGATTTTATTCAAACGAGGAGGTGATTGCAGAATCTAATAGCTATTTTGCTGACTTGGACAATTCCTATTATTTGGCAGGGATCAACAAATTAGAACAGCGTTGAACGAAGTATTTAAGTCTAAAACGAGGCTATGTCGAAAAATAAAAAAGGTTTACCCCATACACGTAAGTAATTTTCATTTTTGCACGGACTTTTCAAACCCCCCTTGTATTAGGGAATATATGTTTCACACTATTGAAGATGAACAAGTGCTAATAGTTCCGCACGCATGCATTTTAGAGCCCATGGTTAATAAACATTTTTTCTTGTTTTAGTGCACACTCTGAAACTTGCTTAACATACAATCTTAGCAAAAACTGTATCGGTACAAGTATTCTGATGTCAGAAGTATTAGAACCGTTTTCGCTTATAACTTTCAAGTCTCTCGTTTCTGGTACAGGGGCCCTTACCTCAAACTGATACATTTATCCTTCTCCATCGCTCTTGAATGTTTGTCTCTCATCACGGAATCACCCTGTATGTACATATACTAACAGGCACCGGCGCCTATAATTTTAACGCTCTGCAGCGCTTTTGGAAGACGTTTCCGGAGAAAGGTTCCTATTCAGAACATAACGCACTCACTCCCCTCTACAGGTCCTAAAAGCTTGTTACAGGAATTTCCGAACACCCTGTATATGGATGCTGAAGTGAGCTGAGACTTGATTGAGGAGGGAGGCGTACTCGGAAAGTCCATGCCATTGTGCAAAGCCTCTGTGTCAGTGGTTAGCGCTTCTTCTTCGTGAGCAGGAGACCGAGGTTCGAATCTCGGCACTGGAACAAATTTTCATTCATTGTTTCAGTCTCCATATACAGAGTGGTCCATTGATAGTGACCGGGCCAAATATCCCACGAAATAAGCATCAAACAAAAAAACTGATGTGGACTGCTAAGGCAGCCAGTCCACAGTGACAGGTAGCCGAAAGAAAGGCACGCGTACACACACGCCGACTGGCGTGAAGTCTGGAACAGGATAACTATTGAATGCTAATAAGAAAAGTATGCAGCTCCTCGAATACTTAACTTTAATTCTTTGTTGGTTTACAACGTTCTTCTTGAGACATTTATACGATAATTATCAAGCTATGTAAGGCTAATGGCGCCTTGCTAGGTCGTAGCCATGGACTTAGCAGAAGGCTATTCTAACTGTCTCTCGGCAAATGAGAGGAAGGCTTCGTCCGTATAGTCGCTAGCAATGTCGTCCGTACAACTGGGGCTCGAGTGCTAGTCCGTATCTCGAGACCTGCCTTGTGGTGGCGCTCGGTCTGCGATCACACAGTGGCGACACGCGGGTCCGACATGTACTAAATGGATCGCGGTCGATTTAAGCTACCACCTAGCAAGTGTGGTATCTGGCGGTGACACCACAAAAACTACAAAGAACGAAACTCGTCTAGCTTGAAGGGGGAAACCAGATGGCGCTATGGTTAGTCCGCTAGATGGCGCTCCCTTAGGTCAAACGGATATCAACTGCGTTTCTTTTAAAATAGGAACCTCCATTTTTTATAACACATTCGTGTAATACGTAAAGAAATAAGAATGTTTTAGTTGGACCACTTTTTTCGCTTCATGATAAATGGCGCTGTAATTGTCGCAAACGTATAAGTGCGTGGTATCACGTAACACTCCTCCAATGCGGGACCCTTTACCAACTGCGGAAAATTTCGATATCGTGTTCATGTATGGCTATTGTGATCAAAATGCCCAACGGGCGTGTGCTATATATACTGTACGGTATCCTGGACGACATCATTCAAGTGTCAGGACCGTTCGCCGGATAGCTACGTTATTTAAGGAAATAGGACGTGTTCCTCCACATGTGAAACGTCAACCACGACCTGCAACAAATGATGATGCCCAAGTAGGTGTTTTAGCTGCTGTCGCGGCTAATCCGCACATCAGTAGCAGACAAACTATGCGAGAATCGGGAATCTCAAAAACGTCGGTGTTGAGAATGCTACAACAACATCGATTGCACCCGTACCATATTTCTATGCACCAGGAATTGCAGGGCGACGACTTTGAACGTCGTGTACAGTTCTGTCACTGGGCACAAGAGAAATTACGGGACGACGACAAATTTTTTGCACGCGTTCTATTTAGCGACTATTTAGCGACGAAGCGTCATTCACCAACAGCGGTAACGTAAACCAGCATAATATGCACTATTGGGCAACGGAAAATCCACGATGGCTGCGACAATTGGAACATCAGCGACCTTGGCGGGTTAATGTATGGTGCGGCATTATGGGAGGAAGGATAATTGGCCCCCATTTTATCGATGGCAATCTAAATGGTGCAATGTATGCTGATTAATTTTCTACCGATGTTACTACAGGATGTTTCACTGAATGACATAATGGCGATGTAGTTCCAACATTATGGATGTCCGGCATATAGCTCGCGTGCGGTTGAAACGGTATTGAATAGCATATTTCATGACAGGTGGATTGGTCGTCGAAGCACCATACCATGGCCCGCACGTTCACCGGATCTGAAGTCCCCGGTATTTTTTCTGTGGGGAAAGTTGAAGAATATTTGCTGTCGTGATCCACCGACAACGCCTGATAACATGCGTCGGCACATTGTCAATGCATGTGCGAACATTGTGGAAGGCGAACTACTCGCTGTTGAGAGGAATGTCGTTACTCGCATTGCCAAATGCATTGAGGTTGACGGACATCGCCGGCCTGGGTGGCCGAGCGGCTCTAGGTGCTACAGTCTGGAACCGCGCAACCGCTACGGTCGCAGGTTCGAATCCTGCCTCGGACATCGATGTGTGTGATGTCCTTAGGTTAGTTACGTTTAAGTAGTTCTAAGTTCTAGGTGACTAATGACCTCAGTTGTTGAGTCCCATAGTGCTCACAGCTATTGTTGTGACGGACATCATTTTGACCATTTATTGCATTAATGTGGTACTTACAGGTAATCACGCTGTAACAGCATGCGCCCTCAGAAATGATAAGTTCACAAAGGTACATGTATCACACTGGAACAACCGAAATAAAATGTTCAAATACGTTCTGTATTTTAATTTAAAAAAACTACCTGTTAGCAACTGTTCGTCTAAAATTGTGAGCCATATGTTTGTGACTATTACAGCGCCATCTATCGCAAAGCGAAAAATGTGGTCCAACTAAAACATTCTTATTTCTTCACGTACTACACGAATATGTAATAAAAAATTGGGGTTCCTATTTAAAAAAAGTCCTTTGATATCCGTTTGACCTATGGCAGCGCCATCTAGCGGGCCAACCATAGCGCCATCTGGTCTCCCCCTTCAAGCAAGAGAAGTTTCGTTCTTCGTAGTTTTTTCGTTCGACGCTTATTTCTTGAGACATTTGGCCCGGTCACTATCAATGGACCACCCTGTGTACATAATAGATGTTTGAGACTTGAATAGGTTTCTGGCACGGCATACTTTCATGTGTGTATGTATGGTGTATGTATGTTTGTCTTACTGAACGGAGTGAAGTGTTGTGCACAGTATGTCTTCTTACGTAGCGCAGTGACGAGGTAGAGCAGCTGCGACTTGTGGAACGGACGCCGGTGGTGTACGGCTGGGCGCGCGCGTGTTGCAGGACAGAGGTGCGAGCGGCGGATGATGCACATCCCGTTCAAGCCGCTGTCGGAGCGGATGCTGCAGGAGCCGTTCTGGCTGGGGCTCATCACGGTGACGGTGGTGCTGCTGCTGATCGGGCTGGTGTGGTGCGCCAAGCGGCACTTCCCGGAGAAGCTGGAGAAGCTGCTGGCCGAGGAGGCCGACCGCAGTCGCAGTAAGCTCAACATGACTCCCCGCTCGCTCGCATTCGGACATGCACGCTACCGCTGCACGGACTCTGTCGATGGAATGACCGTTTTCAGTGTTGCAAGATAGTGGTCCCCACACACACTCACTCACTCGCTCTCTCAGCCTCTACTCCTTCAAACTTTAAGTTTCGTGTGCAGTTCTGTGTGGCCGAGAACCGGCGTCAAACTTTGTGTCATAATTGTACAGACTATACCTTTGACGATATTCTGTACTGTCATACGTTACGCCATTTCTCTCAGATGAAATGCATGCTAATGATATGCTAACTGAAAACCAGAGACTATCTGTCTGTAGTTGTATATCTTTCGAACCAGAAAGATAATACACACTATCTTGTAAATTTACGAGTGCATTTTTTATGTAGCTTTTATATGTTTCTTGAGCAGCTCTTTCTATTTATTTTCTGTCACCTCTTTGTAAAATTATTGGTCAACTGGGTTTAGTTTACTTCTGTATTATTTTTCTTGTAACGCATATTCAGTAAGTTTTAAATTTCATATCTTAATAATAATATAATAATATAGATTGTAATTCATCAGTACAGAGTAATGACAAAAATCGTTCTCCTCCTTCAGGATTTCAAAGAAAATTCAACTTAACTTATTTTGTGGTTATGTAATTAAGAGCTCAATATTTTCTGAGAAATAAATGTTGACGCAGATACATTTACTGAGTGATATGACGTCTCTTTCAATGTCTGTGAGTGACGTCTGTCTCGGAAAAATTGTATTTTACAATGCAGCTAACTCTCAGACGTATATTGTGTAAAGCACTGTGTGCAACAAAAATGGTGCAGAAGCTGTACTCTATGATATCCTGAAGGATCAAAGCTAGATTGGTTAAGGTCGCTGTCATCTAATGTAGGTAAGAGAAGATAATAGTATTTTGTGTACCTACTGGAGGCACTTTGTACAGGTAAATAATTTCTGCCATGATATCGCATCGCTTTCCTATGTAAATGAAGTGTAGCGAAATCATATGTAAAACATATTTTTCATTGATTGTCTAATAAAGAATTTTCGATTAGTTTTTTGCTACAAATATAATGCACTTTCATTTTTACCCATTTCCCTTCACATCTAATTTCATTTTATTTTTCATGCACCAATGCAAATTTTTGGAATGCCTTGTATTTCATTCTTCAGTCAAATTTACTTCACAACCTCTTGCTTGATATCTTTTGCAGCGACCAGTGTGCCAAATTATCTAAGAAATAAGCTAGCATTTTGCACATTTTGTTAAACCTAATTTTATATTTGTAATAAATCCAGTTTTACTTTCAGCATCCTCAATAAGAGCACCAGATACACCACCTTGGATGTACAAGTAATACCCATTTCAGCTACAGTAGTAGTGTTCTCAAACTATAAAATGCAAATGTTCTGGTGAACGAAAACATAGCTTTACTTGGAAAACACGTTTAATGATATGATATCAAGGTGATAAAGACAGTTAATACCAAGTAAATACATTTATGATAGAGTTTGCTATTATCAGTAACTTATGCATGGTACCTTGTTACTTGTTATTATATATGGTATGACATATAATATACTTTAAACCAACATTTTTCACCATTTTAGTTTATTATTTAATAAATTTTTGTTGCTATTCTAGAATTAGACATTCACTACATACACAAATTCATTTGTTTTGAACACTGATCTGTGATTTTTCTATTGTGTATATTACTATAAAGCAGAACTGCTTGACAGAGGAGTAAAGATTAACAAAGTAATCATGAACTTGGGAAATGCATTTCTCTAAGAGAACAACAAAGCAGAAAAGAATGATTTACATCATTGAATAATTAAAGTATTTTAACTGTTCTCCACAAAAATAATTAACTTTGAAAATTGCTTATCCATTTCACTAAACAAGAGTTTTTCAGTTCCAAGGAGTCATAATTAATTGAAGTACAGTTATATAATTATTCTATATTATAATTAACAATTTTAAAACCAGAAACTGTTGAGTGATGTAAGTTCTCAATCACAGAATAGCTGATGAAACTGTGTAATAATAGCTTCTAGCATTAGCAAAGTATGGAAGATAATAATCAAGTATCATGTACCATCGCTTTCTTAAGTACAGTGGCGTCATACGGACTTTTCATCTATCAAACATGCGACTGAATTTCAATCCACAAGTTCAGTTTTGATTTTCAGTACTTGTAGTATCATAAACTTGTCTGCAAGATTCTCAGACACAGAACTAAATTGTTCCACTAACAGGCGAAAACACTATCCTTGTGTAAATGAGACACAAGGAATTCCTAATTGCAATATATTTTAATTTGACTCATCTGCTCTGAGTTATTATTGCTGCCACATGTACTGGCCTTTGTGATATGCATTCTGAGTCCTTGGAGCTGATCATCAGCTCTAGTTGGTACATATTTCAAAACATTTCTACAGATAATTGAAGTGTCTCTACTTTTGTAAATTGATTAGAGTAAGGTACTTTCAGCACTTAATATAAGTGGATAAGTCGCTCAGTCACAAATTAATTTATTCCATTTAACTGAAGTTCAGTTATCTGGTTCATAAATTTCAGATTTTGACTCAAATTTCAAGCATTTACACAACAAAAAAGAATCGAGTACTTAACTAAGCACAAAGAATTTGCCCCAATGTCTGTGTTCATTTCTCCAGAGCTATTCTGTCGGTATTTTAAACCTTTAGTGATATATTATGATTATGTGGGATACCCTGTTAAAAAGAAATGGACCCAGTATTGATACCTGTGGAACACAAGCAGTGCTGTGTCTGCTGTCTACATATCTTTATTCATTGCGCATGATCTGTGTGTGTCAGTTAGTAATCAATAACTGCATAAGAACTTGTGCCCTCTGTTCAGCTCCCTTACATATAATCAAAAAATTAAAAAAATTGTTTCATCGAATTAGATTAATAAGTCTGGCAAATTTTTACAAAACAGCAAGAAACTCTGACAAGTGTTATGATTATTGGTAAGCGTACTTGAACTGATAAAGCATGCAGCTCATGCCACACTTTTCATACAAATGACTAGTGCTGAGTATCTTGTAATAAACTATTTTCATTTTAAACAAGTTGACTACAGTCCATATGCACATCAGGATATGGGAGGTGGAGAAGGGGGGGGGGGTGGGACTGAAACACCATTACAGATTGCTATTGTAGAAAAATTAATTTAAATGTTGTTCTATGAGAATTGCTGATTTGGCTGCAGATGGCCAGTTGTTTCTTTTGAAGAAATGATGACAGAGCTGCTATCCATTAGTACAGCTTTGGTAAATTCCAGACAAAAAGCATTCAAGGGAGGACACTTTTAAATCACGTATGGAAAAACGCAAAGATAACAGATGTGCTTCTGGCGTCGTTATGAGACTGTAGACGAAATTTCGACCACTTTGATCCCTGGATCCAAACCTATAGTCAAAATGAATTATGAAGTGTGATTGTATATACCATAGAGTGACTGATATGAAGTACTTGAGCCTGCTCACATATGAGCCCTTACTATTGCAAAGGTGTGCAAAATGGATCTCAATTTGCCCTGTTGCATACAATGGGCCTCTCTTTCTTAACATCAAATTGTTACATGTACTTACATGTACAGAAGAAATTTCAATTGAATAACGGGTCGTTTGTGCTACAATGCAGTATTAATTGAAATCAGTGTTTAGGCGAACGGTCTACCCGACGGGAGGCCCTAGCCACACGACATTTCCATTTCCATATCTCGGAAACAAAGGTATCAGAATGCCTCTGCATTTAATTCATCAAACTAAATGTAGATCACTCTGAGAAATATTATTTTTGTTTTGTAAAAAATTAAGTTGTGTATTAAATTTTTTACCACACTTTGGAGTTAACCCTTATAATCGAACAGTAGTGAGATCTAACCACAATTCTATAGATGTAAATGAAAGTTATACTTTTTATAGGACTGCAAAGCTGTTACATAAGTCTGTATATCTGTTTGACACAATAATCTCTAAAACTAGTAGATCATTTTATGGGGTTGAGCGTAGCTTGGAGCAACATATACTTTTCGTTTATTAGATCATGGGGAAAAAATTGTAATTACGACTGTTATCTAAAACAGTCGTATCTGTCTCTCTTTCTGTTTAAACGCATTAATCTCTGTAACTACTAACGAAATTTCATCGGGTTCTCATATACAACGTGATCATAGAGTGAGGCAATATACAGGCTTAATTTCATGAAAATCAGATCCTGGAATAAAAAATATACCGTAATATAAAATTTTATCTGAAATAGTCACGTCTGTCTGTCTGAATACACTTATTTCCAAAACTACGAGACGAATTCTCGCGGAGTTTTCTCACGTAAATTGAGAGTAGCTTGTGGCCACATTCAGGCTTTACTTCATCAAAAGCGGAATACAGAAAAATATCGTAATTTAAAGTTGTATCTAAACTTGTGTGTTCATCACGACGTAGTACGCCAAGAATCAACAGATGACGATGTTAGTTTTTTTTTTAGCTCTGTGACAGATGTAATTTCTGAAGTTTATGCACTGCTATTTTATCTTTGCGAATACAAACTGACATTGAATTTACTTCCCTATGATAATGGGATTTACAGATTTCGCTTTACGAGAGGTTTTATTCCTCGTCTTTGCTGGAAAAACGCATTTATTCAGTTTGCTTTGAGATTTGGGTTGCCAAAAAATTGTATTTTTATATCATTTTATTTAAGAATAAAAATTTCTGGGAAACAATTCTTTCTGAGTACATCACAACATATAAAAGATTGAGGCTTTTGCGGTCTGAAGAATCCAATGGACATTACGAGATGAAAACTGCTGTGGGTTACAACGTCAGGCTTTAACTCCTTGTTTGAAATGCTTTCCACATGTGAGGCGTGACGTAACTCTAATGGATAATGTCATGCATTATCTCTATCCTCAGAACCCTTTACCCACACAGAAAACCACCAAAGTTCTCAACGTTTTTGCACAGCTGCATCACTGCCTCTCTCATTTTAATGAAGCAAACAAGCTCTTCGTTCACCTCCTCAGTCACACTACTTCAAACATTGTATACAAAAAAGCTTTATCAATCAAAAATAAATTTCATTTGTAGAAAGTATTTGAAGCAGCTATATAAATTCCTTGGCAATTCCAGGTTTTTCAGGTAGTCATTAATAAGTCTTAAAAGGTTAGAAGCAAGTTGTCTCCATCTCAATAGTGTTCTGAGGCTCTATGTGATAATTTTAATGTCATCATCATTCCATGAAATGTCACAGTTCTACGTTCTAATCGTTTCTCATACAAAGTTCGTGATTATCCCATCTTCCATCTGCAAATTACGAGATATTATGCTTCCTCTCGCTCATGGAGATCTGTCTGCCATCTCCCTTGGAAGATTATATAATATGTACTGATTATTGTTTCTGTAATTACTTCCCAAATGAATACATTTGCCTCAATTTTTTCTGTTTACCTTAATGTCTAATTGTGCTCTCAATAATTGTAAGTAGATGCAGACAGTTTCCATACTGAATCAACAGCAGACTGGACAAATTTGATTTATTACTGGTGTGCCACAGAGTTCAATTATTGGTCTGTTTTTATTCCTGTTATGTGTAAATGTGTGTTGAACTAGCTATGCATGCCTATGATATAAGAACTATTACAACTAAATATAGCTGAGCTATGTGAATATGATGAAATGCAAGCTATTTTTTAACATTATTAATATATTCATGCCAAATGGGCCTCTTATTTTATCCACATCTCCTGCAAAAATTTCGCATGTTTCAAGTAATATCTGTGTCAAAAGACCATTCCAAATTACAGTTGTTTGATCACTGAAGTTATTATTATAAGTAAATGAGTTGTTCCTGTTGTTTGAAATGGATACCAGGCTTGATAATTTACTCCCAGAAAAGGAAATAAATATCTCACATATGAGTAAACATAATAATAATTACGACTGATAATATAATCTACAAAGAATTTCCAATGTCTTGCATCGTCTATACCATGTGTTAATGTATTCTTGAAATATAGTTGCATATCCTATGATGCAAGAAACAATGCAAATAAATGTAGCTGAGATAAGTGTGTGTACTTATATGACCAATATGACATAAAATTTATACTATGTTAGCCTCTTACAATAAATTCATCAGGCGTTTGTTACAATATCTGTCAGTAAAATGTTTGTAATGAAGCGTTTCACAGAAGTAACTGGAACAGTGGTGATAATAAAAATCAAGGTATGAGTCTATGCTTCATTAAGTGCTGCTGATAATGGAAGGAAGTGAAACTGCTTTGTGCCTACGAGAAAGGCACTCACATTTAACACATTTACTGCCTGTTTTTGTGAAATAAATTTAGATAAATCTTTAATGAATGTTATATCACCATATCTCTCTTACCAAGAGCTATAAAGGGCATTTCTAAAAAAAATGCCATTTCTAAAAAAATTCCATTGGCTCTGTATGTAAGTAACGATACAGTAAATCAATTGCTTCATTGTGTATAGTCAATTACTTGCTACTTCACCTACTAAGAGTTATCAGAAACCTTGTTTTAATATCATTAAACATTTTTTAATTTTTTCTGGGCATATGAGATGCAAGAAGAATGAAACTAGACCTACTAATCCCTACGGCATGCCAGTAGTAATTTGTCCCCAATCTGATGAACTTTTTTAATGTGTACTAACAGAAAAATTTTATAACAATAGGGAGAAGTGAGAAATAAAAACACATTTATCTGCCTCTGACAGTCAGACCCAGCACTCAAAAATCACAAGTATCAAGCATGAGTTACAGTAATCATACCGTGATATTGTAGTGTGGTAAATGTGAATTTCTGTAAGGAATCCACCAGCACTGCAGTACCTTCGAGTCATTTGTGTTTACTTTTAAGATAGTAAGTTGAGTACTCGTTTGTATGCCTCATTGGGTTACTGACAGTGTTGTAGCGCCATTCTCCATTTGGGTTAAGTCAGTTAAGAAGTCATAGGCAAGTAAGGGAGCATTATATCCATCTCATCATCCCAAAAAGCACTGTGATCTGCTAATCAATCTCAAAGTTACACCTCTTACTTTTTTGCTAAATAAATTTATAGATGTACATCTTCCACAAATTAATATTCTTGTACAGTAAATCTTGGTTACGATTTTGTTTCATCACAAATGCCATCTTCTCCAGTTTTTTACATTTATTATTTCTGGACGTTTCTACTAGCATAATTCATATCAGGCCACCAAGTAATTTCAGTCCCTGTATTTTTGTTTTTATTTACCATAATATATGTCCTGTATGTATTAACAAAGAGGATGGAATTTATGAACCAGACTATACTTCTTCAGTGTGTGACAATCTGTAAAATATTGAAGAAACGTTCTGTCTCGGATTCCAAACAAATGTTTCAACATAAATTTTCACATTGTAGTTGTATCTTGACTGTACTACTTCCGATGTTTTTTATCCTATTTCTACCTTCTCTACTGTTTGGATTTCTCTCTGAAAATCGTTTTCGTGCACCTTGTTTCATCAGAGCAGTATCACTGGTAGACACAAAACAGAAAATAACTTGTACAAAAGAAACAGCCTTTTTTTTTTTTTTTTTTTTTTTGCTCATTTCATCACGTTTCTCCCCCATCCCATCCGCCCCCTGTGCTTCAAACATTTTGTGATTTTTGAGTGCTGGACCTGACTATCAGATGCAGATAAGTGTTTTTGTATTTCTCACTTCTCCCTAAAGTTGTAAAAAAATGAAAAAAATTGTGTAGCAATTCTGTTTATAGGGTATCTTTTAATACTTCATTTAATGTGGCAAGGTTTTGGTACACAGTACCGAGTAGTGGTATGTAGCTGCCATGCAATTACAGATCATCTTCTGCCATAGAGAGCATCAGCCTACATTACCTTACTCGACTCACACAGCAAGAACCCCAAACATAGATGTTTCTGGGATGTGAAAAGACTTCATGAATGTCTTTTTTTTTTTAATACAGTACATCATGACTATTTGATTTTATGAAATATTACAGTGTTACACTGCTGATGTTAATTATTCTAAAACTCAATACACTAATTTCCACAGCCACTGTGGAGATACTATTCAATAGTGTAGAAGGTATTACGTAATGAGTTCTTTAGTTCACTCTTGAGCTCCACTTTGTTACCTACATGACATTTAATATGGTGTGAAAAGTTGTTGACTGTACATGCAGTCATGCATATGACACCTTCATGCGTTAATTTTAAAACTTCTAATTCTATGTAATTGTTGCTTTGGGTCCTAATATTTTAGTCACGCTTTGCACTTTTTATGAGAACATCAGTGAACATATGTACTGTCAAAGAGTTGATAAAATACAAAGCTAGAAATTGGCAATTTGTGGTAAGTTTCCTATGGGATCAAACTGCTGACGTCATCGGTCCCTAGGGTTACACACTACTTAATCTAACTTAAACTAACTTACGCTAAGGACAACACACACATCCATGTCTGAGGAAGGAGTCAAACCTCCGAGAGGTGGCACCGCGCGAACCGTGGCAAGGCACCCTAGACCGTGCGACTAGCCCACGTGGCACAAAGCTGGAAAAAGCATTCTCGGTCTTTCAGCGACTTCCTCTGCCAACATCGTCAAAATTTTGTTGTCATAAAGTGCAACAACAACTTTAACTGGGACAGTGGCTGTACTCTTTTGGGAGCTTGATGCTGAAACACTGCAGATGCTGAAAGGCTGCAGGTAAATAAACTGAGTTATACATCATCTAACAGAATCAGCATCGCTACTTATCTTTCTCCATCACAGATATCATATGGAGGTTCGGTGACTTTTTAACGACTCCTTCACGTAATTCGTCCAACTACATACCAAACTGCCGCACAGCCTGTTAGTTGTCCTACCACAGTTAACTTCTGAGGGCAACGACAGAGGAAGTCGTTGAAAGTATGACAGAATAAAGAAATGTAACTCTGCTAGAAATAGCGAGAAATATTTAACCAAGAATGTCGCCACCAAAACTATCTCCTCATAAAATACAAAGTTATTTTTATTTTGAAGTTCAAAGTTCGAAGTTCAGATGTAAGTCACGAAATTCGTAATGCGAGGTTGCCATTCTATCTCCATCTTTCTGTAACAGAAAAAACTGGGCTCAGACTCCCCTTTGTATTCCATTCTTTGAATTGGACGTGTACTGGCTGTCCCTCATTAGACTCGTCAGGCGAATTTTCTCTGGCGTTTCGGCAGATATTTACAATTTCGTTTTTGGGATGCAGCTGGAGTCAGCCCAAACAAATATTGGACATCACGTCTTTCTTTCGAAGCCCAGTGTCGATAGAAACCACCGGTTAGTTCCCCATTTCAAATCAATATATTTTGAAGTGGAATTTTAAGGGACCAGATTAGTCTAAAGTGCAATATTCGTTTTAGCAATAAGTATTAACAGGGACAGTAAAACTTAAAAAACAAACAGTACTCCAGCATCGAGGGCACCACCCAGGCTCACAATGACTGCTACCACCATGCAGCAGTGCTATTCAGTCACTGCTGGAGTTCTGGTTATTCTTCATATTTTACATTCCTTGTTAATACATATTGGTAAAACAAAATTGAACGAGACTAATTTCGAACCAACCAATCGAATGCGCATATAACATCCCACATTAAACATTATCTTGTTTTTAACGGGAGAACCGACGCTTTCTGTCGACCCTGTGACCCACATGAAACAAGTAATCAGCAGCATTTGTTTGGGCTACACATTGCAGGAACTAAATTATAAATATCTTCCGAAACACCTGAGAAAATGCGTCTCTGTGTATGAGCTCAGTAATTATATGAAATTAGTGAGTTCATGTGTGCAGAGTCCTTGAAAATTTTAATGATAACGATTTGCCATAAACCATTTTTAAATCTTTCCAAAATTAGCATTATTGCGGACAAATAACTACTGGTATTCCTCAGAGATCGATATGTGGCCCACTTTTATTATTTTCTTACTTGAAAATTTCCCACTCTACCACAAAAGGCCATATAGGACTGTGTGGTGCTCCGTAAGTAGCTTAAATGTGATTGAAGACAATTTGTGGTGCGGCGGCGCAGAGCGAGCGCTCCCGTGCAAGTGTGGGCGTGTGGTGTTCGCAGGTGTGCACTCGCGGCCGCCGTCGGTGCGCGACCATCTGGCGGGAGCCGGCGCCGCCGCCGTCGTCGTGGTGCCGAGCCCGCAGCCCGGCTGCCCTCGCTCCCTGCTAGGCCGCCTGGGTATCCGCAAACCTTCGCTCCTAAGCCTCACCAGCCCACACGGCTACAACAGTCACCCATCTGCTGCCACAGCAAGAACCTTTAGTTTGGACGATTTGCTTAAACCACCACCCAGAAGTAAGGCGTCCGCCGGAGAAACACTCTCTCTATCTCTCTCTCTCGTGTCGTTCGTGTCTGCACTCGCAACATGCTCGTCTCTGCCCCCTGTTGTTGTTGTTGTTACTGTTGTTGTTATTGCCTTCTCTTTATTTAATGCTCTTCTGTCCAGGCACTGCACGGGTGTCTCTTGTGCACTCCTCAGTTTTATTTGGTGTGTGTCTCCCGCCTCCAGGGAAATGCGTGGGGTGCCTCTGCTTCACAGTGGAAGAACTCACCAGTGTCTTCCACTCACGTCAGCTTGCCCGAAGCCATCGCACATAGACCGTGCCTGAATGGAATCCCAGTCTCCCTTCATTGTTCTTGAGCACATCGATACTGAATTCTGCTTTTGTTTGACAGTTGTGTATGCCTGTTGTAAACGGTGTCTGCAAAAAGTTTCAGTTTTATTATGTCTACCACGTACCGTTTCTAACCCAGCTTCTTCTTCCTGTGCATGTTTCTGTCTGGACAGTGGAGTAAACGTAATTTTGACTGATTCTGTAAATACTTGAGAATTGCCTTTCTAAAACAAACCCATTGACAATTGGTAAAATATTGCGCCACAGACGTATTTAAGCAAATCTAATAGTGAAATATGTATATTATAATCATTCCCCTCCTTTGCATATTAGACCCCATAACAGACTTCCTTTTAATTTTTGTGCTTGTAAGTTAACGTCTGCTTTCAATGTTGGAATGATCTGGTAATATTTTTGTTTGCTGTTGATGTTTTCCTGTGCGCCACTCACATTTTTGAGCCATGAGTGACCTGCAAATCAAACCGAATGTTTCATCAGATGCAGACTTTATCTCATTATTACTGAACATTGACAAAGCATTAGTATCTAATTCTTCATTTAACTCAAATAATGTCTCCTTTCCCCCTCTTCTCGCTCTTAAAATGACTCTCTTATACCCTACAACAAAACTTTGTTACGTAAATAGAGTTAAATACGTAGTTAAGATATAAATACTGCATCACTGAAGAGATGTCAGCTCACTCTGAATTCATATTTATTCTTAAGTTCAAATTTAAGCTCCTTCCCACCTGAGGGACTTCAGAAACGACGGTACTTAATAAGAAAATGATTCCAATTCAACAAAAAATAGAAGACGTTAAGAAGCATTAGTAGTTTATATTTAAATACCTTTCTGGCAACAGAATCATTTGTTGAATGCTTCTTGGCGTTTTTAATTGTAGCACTAGATCTTATAAAAATATTTTAATAGATACTCCCTCTAAGTAATGACTATCTCAAACTGTCAGTAAAAAATGAGATAAATTTCTGCATATATGTAACATTCAATATCCCGTCACATATATATTTACTGTATGCTATGAATGCTTTTCCCATATCAGTAGAATGTGACTACCTTGGCCTTGTGTGTTGGGTGTTGTGTGCACAGTAGATATACTAGCTGTTGCTGTTATTTTATTATTCTATTCATTGTGTTTTGTGACTACTCACTACTCATGATGTCTTTGTCAGCACTCATAAACTAGTCACTTCAGAAGTGAAGTGAAATGACACATTTGATGGGGCAAACTCATCTATGTATGTCGGTACTTCGCTATTTACCTTGCATGGTGCCTGAATACAACATAAAAAAAGGAAATGAGCAGATTCAGAGTTATTTCCTCCTTTAAAGTCAAGAGTTCATAATTTGGCCTGCCCATAGCAACCACCACTGGCTGATGTATTTTGATGTTACATATTATCAAATGAGGAAATGGTGGGATGAAGTAAATGAAAAATGTAGGCACTTAATCCAAAGATGAATGAAATGATGCAACTAGGAAAAATAAGTATAGGAACATTAGCAAATTATTAATATGTATGTTAGAAAGAAGTCAGTATTTTAAATAAGGAGCAGAGAAGAATCAGAGAGAATGGACAGAAAGAATAGAATTAGCAACGAGATATTATTAAATTTCAGAGTATTTTAGTGGAAACCATTTCAGCCATACTATAAATCATTTATTTTTAATATTGCAATTAATGACTCATTAGATAGGCATGATGTGCATCACAACATGAGATGCTTTAGAAGAAACTTAATTGCTAAAGTTTCATCATTTATTATTCGAAATCATTCTGTTCTCCATACTTAAATGTTGTCTCCATGTTTGCCTTGACAGCAGTCAATATCTGAATCAACAAGTCTTCCTCTCAGACAGCTTTAACTGAGCTTATATACTTCACATTTGTTTACCTATATGTCTCTCTCACCATTAATGTCATTCTGCATTTTCATTTAGCTTTAGTTTCTAAAGAATAATAATTACTTTTATTTTCTATGTGAATTAATTTAATTTAACTGACATTCATTTTTACTCTTTAATAATATTTTGGCATCTGTTTGGATGATATCACAATTTTTTTTCCATTTTTCATCCTTGATTAAATTCCCAAAAACTACAACATCTCCTCAGATGTACAAATACTGGCAGCATTTACAGTTGGCTTGTTACTCACGCTGCTTTTAGAGTTGTTGCATTGCATTAGATTTTGAAGGACTTCCTCTGTGACTTGAGTACAGCTGTCATTCTTATTTCCTCCTATCTATCTTTAAGTTAATTGGTTAACACATTTACAAGACCCACTTAATGATACTTAGTTACAGGAAACCTTGGTACTTTTGCTAGCTAAATTTATATATCTTATAGTAAGTTGAAGCTAACAATGGATTACTCAGAAAATAATGTGACAGTACTGAATTCATATAACATCGATGTAAGTCTCAACTGAAAAACAAATAGATGAGACAAAACTAATGATTTTACATTAACAGATTCCTACAGTGTGGCAATCTACTAAATGATACATCAATCATTATAGGAACAATACAGTATAGTGCAAACAGTTTACAGGATAGTGTGAGTATGTAAAATTTTTCACGTGCAAGTTGTATATGTTTCTCATACATTTTAACATAGAAGGAAAATTTTCTTTGATATTATTGTTTCATAGAATTTTACATGATACTGCATTGAGTTCCATACACAGTATCTAATATACTTTCACTACTGATATAAAAATCGTTAAAGGAAATTGTGATAATATTTTATACAAGTATGAGTACTGGGTAGTCAACAATTATGAAAAATTTACTGTAAAAATAGCAGTAATGCATAAATGTCTGTACTAATGTAGTTTCCATAGTAATGTTACTGACTTGTATTTGTCAACCATCTCTGTTTCACTACAGAATTTCATTTACTGTATCTTGTACTGGCAAGAAAACTACATTAATTGATCAAATCTAAAATTATCTTGCATAAGAAAGAAACTGAGTAGGTTATATAACATAATTCTTCTGCCGAACCAAACATTATATAGAGCACAGGTTCTTAGAATGTGACACCTTCTTTTTAATTAGATTACAAAATATTACAGAAATTGTGTTGAATTTTCAGTTAAATAATTTTTTGTTATCATACAGCAAATGAGTAAGAGTAATAAGCACATACTGCATCATAAATGTTAAATAACCTCACGTAAGAAGTAGAAGTTAACATATTGTATAATTCTTGCATGTAATTGCAACCATCATCATATCAAGATGTTCAGATGAGATATTAAATGTAGTAAAATTAGTGTCTTTTTATGCCTGGAGTCAAAGAAGCTCTTTTTGGTGGTAGACTCTGTAAACAAATACACAAGTTCATAAAGCAGAAGGACTCCCAGCAGTACAATAACTATTCCCTCACAAACCCATTTTTGTTGCATTTAAAAATTACACATGATTACAATATTATGTTCGATGTATAGCAATATTTTAATTCATATCAATGCTGTAGGTGGAATGTGCAAGCCTATACATCCCTGTTATTCAGTCTTATGAGCCTGTGGAATCTTTTAAACAATTACAAATTTCTGTTACAGGTAATTTTCACACCACAATTTTTACAGTTGCACTTCTTATGGAAAATTAATACGTGAAATACCATACTGGTACCAAAGTCTTACAGAGCTATTAATATGTTCACTGTACATCACTTTAATTTAAAATTTCCACACTGTGGAACAATATAATGCTGTACTCTTCACTAAACCTTAAGGAGGTAGTTATACCTGCTTACAATTCTGTAGGTTATTAACATTTTCTTTATCACCATATTGTTTCTGTTTCAGTAAAAGTGTTTATACTTTTACAATTGACACACATGTACCAAGCAAATCATGACTGATTAGTGTTCATAGAAAAATACTTCAAAATACATTTTTCATCTGCTGCAAGCCCCGATAGCTGAGTGGTCAGTGTGACGTATTGCCATCCTAAGGGCCCGGGTCCGATTCCCAGCTGGGTCGGAGATTTTCTTCACTCAGGGACTGGGTGTTGTGTTGCCTTCATCATCATTTCATCCCCATCCGGCACGCAGGTCGCCCAATGTGGCGTCGAATGTTATAAGACCTGCACCAACGCGGCTGGACCTGACCTGCAAGGGGCCTCTTGGCCAATGACGCCAAACGCTCATATCCATCTGCTGCAAAACATAAGCACAGTTATAAGTAAGAATTCGGCAAATCCATACCTGTGAACTACGTCACTGAGTAGGAGATTTTGTCCCACAGCTGCTTTAGGGTAGTTTATTGATTTGGTACAAATCAGAACTCTCAAATTAAAAGGAATATTATTGCAGTATGAGAACTCATTCTGTATCTGCTCTTCCTTCCATATTCAATTATATGAGTTCATTATGATCATATTTGTATGGTAAAACATTCTATGTTTTCACAACATTCACTCCATGTCATATCCTGGAATCAAATTTTCTGTATCGTTCAATCTTGTGGATATCAATCTATCACTTTCATCATATTATTTGTTTTTGCTTTAAACCTAGTTTACAGAATTTGGTAGAAACATTGTAATCATAGATTTTCTCATGAGAGGTTATTTTTATGTAGTACAGTGTATTATATACACACAACTGTCTTTTTCAGAATAGTGCTTGTACTTGCCAGTTTATCGTTTTAAGATCTAAATACTATCCTAACTACATTTCTTGCCTAGTTCAAATTTACACAATTTGTTGTTGTACACTCTCCATCCTCATATTTATGGGGAATTAACAGATGAGTAAAAGTGAAACAGAGCGACAGTAGAGCAACATCGTTGCAAAATAATATTTTATTCTATTAAAATAATCTTTTTCTACTGTCTTATAAGTATTTTTCAATTTTATGTTCAAAGCTAAATGAGTTGGTGTGATGTCAACATAAAAACTATAAACTTTGCGGTTTCGTAATACAAAAGAGGCATCTGCATTCAAGAGCTTTTAAAAGTACTGCATTCAATAAGTTAAACATTTTGCAGACATCAATGTAACAGCTAAATCGAGGCAGCTGTGCTAAAGATATTCACATTTCATATAAGTTCTTTTGCTAACATGATTCAATAATCACTGGCAAGGAGCCACAGAGTAATTAACGATTCTGACAATGTGTACTGTGTTTTAGGAGGTACTAGTAGAAGTAATTACAAAGACTTAGCTTAGATAGTGAAATCGGTTTTTAAGAAATCACTTTTAAGTGAGCATTGTCTTGTTTATCTACCCTAGGTGAACGTCTTTTCACGTAATTTTGATATGTATTTGTTTTTTGTCTCGTAGTGTACTTTTCCCTCATTATTTTTGTGTATATAGTAACACATTTCTTACTTATGATTTCAACTGAAAAGATGAACAATTATGCACCCCTAATTCCATTACTATGTTATCTGCAATGGAACTGACAGCTAGAATTTAAACAATTTCTGTGATCCTGTGCGGATAACACATGACTTAAACTTCTTAATGCATAAGAATATTAATGCTGTTTCAGTAAATTAAGATAGTTTGAATTTTTGTCTGACAATAGTTAAAACGAAATGAACAACATCCACTACGACATATACAAGTCAGTATCACGTATTACCTAGTACACAGCAATATAATAATTATTTAGAAATTAGTTTTAGATTTAGCAGTAGTGCAAGTCATTCTTGCACCAATGATGAAGAGCAAAGTTTGCATTCTTTAAACCATAGTACTCAAAAAAATATAGCACTGGTCATAAACTTTTCAGTTTAATAACAGATTTCATAAAAGAGTTGTTAAATCTATGTTTAATATTCTACATGTGTCACTAATGTCGCTACACTTCAGTTCAAGTTTTTCATCTAATTGTAACAAAATAATTCGTACCCAGAATGTGGGGTTTATCAACGCTGCGACTGGGAGAAGAATTTGATATGGTTCACAGGGCGCTGTCACCTCGCTTAGATTAGCTTCGTTTTCCTGATAGTTGAAGGTCTCGCATCTTATTCAAGGGATGACTGAGAGAATAGTTTACTGTGTGAACTTCTGTGGCGTTTGTGGGTTTCCTCAGGGCCAATAGTTTCTTTTACCGCTAGAAATATTTGAAAATTATTCTATGTTGTTTAGGAGTAGGTCTTGGCTCTTCCTCAAAGGTTGCGAACTAAAACGTAGACTTGTAGATCTTGTTCAAAGTTTCATCTGAGAGTTAGGTTCGCCGATATTCTGGACCTTGGCACTCAGGGATGTTATATGTATGACGGAGAAACGATCCACGAGTTACATTCTCCTGTAAAGCCTTCTTCTACTCATCAGCAAGTACTCTGAAAAGAGAAGCCTCATGATAAAGACAGCTAATATTCATCATTGTTTGGTCTGAGGCTCCAACAGCAGTCGTGTTTGCAGGTCAAATTACGGGAATTCAGATCCGCCTGTTATGCTAACAACACATCTTTCAAAACGGTTCAAGTGGCTCAGAGCACTATGTGACTTAACATCTGAGGTCATCAGTCCCCTACAACTTAGAACTACTTAAACCTAACTAACCTAAGGACATCACACACATCCATGCCCGAGGCAGGCTTCGAACCTGCGACCGTAGCGGTCGCGCGGTTCCAGACTGAAGCACCTAGAACTGCTCGGCCACACCGACCGGCCCAACACATCTTTCCTTAATTCTGTTGCCCGACTATGTTTCAGGATCTTCGGTCGTTACCAGTGATCAGTTTTATTCAGATCTGTAAATTCGAACTTGGCTCTGAACAGAAATATTGTCCATTTTTACGTTAATATGCATTAAAAATAGATACCGTGTTTTTGTTTATGAGCATACTGATGAGTATAGCACCTGAGAGAATATATGTGAGTAAGCACAAAATATAGACCTAAAATAATTTCTCGCAACGAAAGTGAGTCTATGCGTAAAGTGATTTGTTAACTCGCCAACCAACCTCACAAAGAACCATTTCGCAGCAGGTGACAAGCTATATTATAATGTAAAGAAGGTCCTACAGAACCAAACGTTCAAAAAAATAGTGTAATAATCGCGACAGAAACAAATTACTTACTTGAAACATGTTTTTATTTTACAGACTTGAATGAAATAATGCTAAGACAGATGTGTAGAAACATGTTTGGACAGTACAAAAAAGTTTTGTTTCCATAATAAGCTGCAAGGCGCATGATTGACATATTGTAAGAAAACTGAAGTGACCTGGAGTACTTTTGATTGGTTGTATGTTGTAACGAAATCATCTGCAAAGGTAAACCTCACGTTCACAGAATCATGCATTGGACTGTACTCTGTCGTACCGATTACCTATTTAATATTTTCCGCTGTTATTCCCAAACTTTTCACTTCAAATACAAACTAGGGTTCAAAAAACGTGTATACCCGTATTTACTGCTAACGAACAGATTACATCCTCAGATTTAAACAGAGAATTCGGTACTTATTTGCAGTAGATTATTTCACTCTGTAATCTACCACCAGCGTTTGTTTTCACATGTATCTTGTAAGTACAACATATTAGTTTGAGGAAATGCGCCATTTTATCGTATTTTTACAGAGGGAGACTGCCGCGGTTGGAGCAAGTATATATTGGCTTTTGCCGCCACAACCGCCTTTTATTTACAAAGTCGCTATCCGTTTCGGATGAGGCCCAGGTACAGACCATGATCGTAACAAGAATCTTCACATGGCACTTAGCAACTGGCATGTTTTCTGCTGATTACAGGTATCGATGTCTCACAATTACTGTAACAAATGTGAAAGAAGATTGATATCACCAGAAACTGATAAATAGTTCACAAATCAAAAGCGATAATGACGTTAGTATACAGCATACTTTTTATGCTTCCTATTTATGGCGCATTTTATTCTGTACGATTATTATGTATGCGGGCCCATATTATGAGCTTACATCTTCAGCTATACAGAGGTAACATCACAAATTAAATTATATTAACCTCTTACATCCCATTTTTGTAGACAGCAATATTTAGATAATTATTCGATGACTACACACGTCCAAGAAATAATATTCCATCAAAAAAAAATAATTAAATAAAAAAAATTAGGTGCCTATACTGCTTCAATCACCCTACTAGCGTACGAGTTTCAACCATAAAAATAGTCTTTTTTTTAACAGTGTGATTTTCTTTACCAGCTTTCTTAGGTTCTCCCCAAGCCTCCGTCCACTATAGATCTAACAATTTGTTTCTAATGTACGATTGCACTATGCGTTGTCTGTTCTGCTTGAAATTTTCTTTCATCTTGGCCCGTTTCAACACCGTGTTTGCAATTCCTTTGTTATCTCAGTTTATCACGAACTGTGATATCTTCAACTGATATGTTGGCAACCTTCCGTTTGTAAATACTTTCTCCCTTGATCCTTGTGTTCTAAGTGTAGATTTAAAGAGCTTTTTTCACTCTCTTATTCGCACTGGTTTCCAATACGCATATCAGGATGATGAACTCACATTCGGAGGGACGCTGTCAGCCAGTAGTTAGGCGAGGTTTGCATGGAATTGCAGTGTTCCCTCTAGGAGACTCGATTTTTTTTCTCCGAAGAGCCGCACCTTCCCGTTAATCTTTCACACGACTCGCGATGTACGGCCCTTAAATTTTCCGTAACGAGACGTTAGTTAGGTGCCCATGACAGAAGTGTCTTGCCTCGATGATGATGTGGCCTAAATGTCCCAGCCAGTTGTTCCCACATGCAGATTTTGTTTTCTTTCACGTGTTTGGCACACGTGCCACTAAAAGTAGCTTCCTCTGAATCTTCCTAGATTCTTGTATATGATTCCACTAATAAGACATCGGTGGCAACTAAAGTCATGCGCGATACATTCCTAAAAAATATTGAGATGTCCCCTGAATTTTTTTATGCTTCTCTTTAATACTATATGACTGCAAATAATAGATTTCAGCTATCAGTCGTCCTTTGGAACTTTTATTGGCAGATCTAGATTTCAGCTAGAAACTAGCCGTTCTCAATGCACTATCATTTTTGTTCAATGCATGTAATGCCTGCTGATCGGGCTTCATCCAAAGTTCATTGAACCTGACCAACGGGCACTACATGCATTGATCAAAGATGAGAGTGCATTGAGAACGGCTAGTTTCTAGCTGAAATCTAGATCTGCCAATAAAAATTCCAAAGGATGACTGATAGCTAAAATCTATTATTTACAAAATCAATATAACAGTCGCTGCATACAACGCCTCTGAATGGAGGGTAACCTGATTAAATAACTGGTTAAATCATTTGACAGCATATCAGTCACATTGCGTTTTAGATCGTCAGCCATAACATAGAAGTCACTTTGTATTGCATTTTACTAGTTCCCATACCCCTAACTACTCATTTAACGTAGAAGAACTGGTTCGAACATATCGGTGACAGCAATTTCATATTTTCCCGAAACCTTCACATGCAGCACCCACAGAGGAAGCAACGCCGAAAATTTCTTCAGTTTCGTGTAAAAGCGAGTTGATTCTTTGTTTGTCGGGTATCGATCAGACACTATTTGATCATCAGTAACCCGACGCCTGTTAGTGGAGATTTATGACGGCTTCAACTCTACTTGGCACACTTTCAGTGACGTGCCTGAGTGTCCGTGAAAGAGTGGCAGACCATTCTTCCTCTAGAGCAGCAAGCAAAGAAGGTAATGATGTTGTACACTGGGATCCGGAGAGAAGACGACGTTCAGACTCATCCCAAAGATGTTCCATTGGATTCAGGTCGGCCATTTCAGGAATGTTACTGTCCACAAACCATTGCCTCACAGATACAGATTTATGACAGCGTACATTTTCACGCTGATGCAATCAGTCACCGTCTCCTAAGTGTTCCTCTTTTTTTTGTGTCATCAGTCTTTTGACTGGTTTGATGGGGCCCGCCACGAATTCCTCTCCTGTGCCGACCTCTTCATCTCCGAGTATCACTTGCAAGCTACGCCCTCAATTATTTGCTGGATGTATTCCAATCTCTGTCTTCCTCTACATTTTCTGCCCTCCACAACTTCCTCTAGTACCATGACAGTCTTTCCCTGATGCCTTAACAGCTGTCCTAGCATCCTGACCCTTCTCCTTATCAGTGTTTTCCACATATTCCTTTCCTCTCCAATTTTGCGAGAACCTTCTCATTCTTTACCTTATCAGTCTACCTAATTTTCAACATTTGTCTGTAACACAACATCTCAAATACTTCGATTCTCTTCTGTTCCGGTTTTCCCACAGTCCACGTTTCACTACCATACAATGCTGTGCTCCAAACGTACATTCTCAGAAATTTCTTCCTCACATTAAGGTCTATGTTTGATACTAATAGACTTCTCTTAGCCAGACGGCCCTTTTTCCTAGTGTTAGTCTGCTTTTGATGTCCTTGCTCCGTCCGTCATTGTTTATTTTGCTGCCAAGGTAGCAGAATTCCTTAACTTCATCCGCTTAGCGACCACCAATCCCGATGTTAAGTTTCTCACTGTTCTCATTTCTGTTACTTCTCATTACTTTCGTCTTCCTTTGATTTAATCTCAGTCCATATCCTGTACTCATTAGATTATGCATTCCATTCAGCGGATTACGTAAGTCTTCTTGACTTTCACTCATGACAGCAATATCATCAGCGAATCTTATCTAGATTGAAATTTTTCACTCTACAGCGGAGTGTGTGCTGATATGAAACTTACTGGCAGATTAAAACTGTGTGCCGGACCGAGACTCGAACTCGAGTTCGAGTCTTGATCCGGCACACAGTTTTAATCTGCCAGTAAGTTTCAGCGAATCATACCACTGATATCCTTTCATCTTGGATGTTAATTCCATTCCTGAACCTTTCTTTTATTTCCATCATTGCTTCTTCGATGTCATGATAACGGTCATTTGCTTCCATTCATACTATTCACTGCTGAACCCATCTTTACAGGAAATGGAACAACAACACATGTAATAATCGTCGGTGGTCGCAGGTAAATCCTTACGCTATAAATTTGGAAATTTGTGGTAAGTCCCTATGGGACCAAACTACTGACGTTCAAATGTTCAAATGTGTGTGAATTCCTAAGGGACCAAACTGCTGAGGTCATCGGTCTCTAGACTTACACACTACTTACACTAACTTTTGCTAAGAGCAACACACACACACACACAACACTCATGCCCGAGGGAAGGCTCGAACCTCCGGTGGGAGGCGCCGCGCAATCCATGACGTGGCGCCTCAAACCGCGCGTCCACACCGCGCGGCACTGCTGAGGTCATCGGTCCCTAGGCTTAGACACTTACGCTAGGGACAACACACACACACACACACACACACACACACACACACACACATGCCCGAGGGAGGACTCGAACCTGCGACGGGGGGAGCCGCGGGAACCGTGGCAAGGCGCCTAGACCGTGAGGCAACACTGCACCGCCTCACGCTGCAATGCAAACCAGTTTCCGGGTTTATTTTTCGATCAGTGTTCAAAATGTACAAATGTGTGTGAAATCTTATGGGAGTTAACTGCTAAGGTCATCAGTCCCTAAGCTTACACACTACTTAACCTAAATTATCCTAAGGACAAACACACACACCCATGCCCGAGGGAGGACTCGAACCTCTGCCGGGACCAGCCGCACAGTCCATGCCTGCAGCGCCCTAGACCGCTCAGCTATTCCCGCGCGGGTTTCGATCAGTGCTTAGTGCGAGATGATCGGCAACTTGTTCATAGGTCTAGTCATTTTAGAAGAGCGAACGAAGGGATAGTATTTCTGCATTTTTGGAAAATTGGCTTGTTGAACATGTTGCGGACGTACTTCTGGCGACGGGGACTGCAATGTACTTCCAGCATGACTGAGCACCCCCGTATTTTACCTGACTTATGAGGGAACATCTCAACCGCACTTACCCTGATCGATGTACTGGTCTTGGTAGTACAATTAAGTCGTCACCAAGATCGCCGATCTTACGCCATTAGATTTTTGTTCATGGGGCTGGATGAAATCTGAGGTATACAAACAAAAGGTGAATATGCGAGATGAAATGCTCGGTCGTGTCATGGACGATGCTGCCCTCATAAGGAAACGTGCAGAGGTACTCAGACATGCAACACAACATGTTCCCCCAGAGTGCACAAATGCAATGAAGCTGACGGTGAGGTAATCGAACATTTGTTGTGAATTGTACAACGTGACATGTGCGATAACGCTTAGAGGTTAATGTGTTAAAAATAAGCATTTTTCGATTGTTACTTTGTAAAACGCGTGTTATAATGTTTCGTACAGGTGTACAGTCCGCAGCTCGTGGTCTTGCGGTAGCCTTCTCGCTCCCCCCGCACGGAGTCCCAGGTTCGATTCCCGGCGGGGTCAGGAATTTTCCCTGCCTTGAGATGACTGGGTGTCGTCGTCTTCATCATCATCATTCATCCCCATTACGGTCGGAGGAAGGCAACGGCAAGCCACCTCCGCTAGGGCCTTGCCTAGTACGGCGATGCGTGTCTCCCGCATTGTCCCCTATGCTCCTCGGAGTATGGGACCTTATCATCATCACAGGTGTACATGTTGAAACTGTATAAGATGCGAGGATATGGGTGTGGTAAACCACGGGGCACAGGCTGAACAGAAAAGAGCTGTAATCTTTAAATCAAACAATCATATTACACTTATATAAGACCACATAGCATGAATTGTCTTTTTCCAAAGCTGTTTCACAGAGGAAGACTGCACTGTAGTTCCTTCTCTAGATTGTCGCACAAATGACAAAATGGTAGATATCGAAACAGACGACAGAGGGATAGAGAAACAATTAAAATCGCTCAAAAGAGGAAAGCCCTCTGGACCTGATGGGATACCAGTTCGATTTTACACAGAATACACGAAGGAACTTCCCCTCCTTCTTGCAGCGGTGTACTGTAGGGCTCTAGAAAAGCGTAGCGTTCCAAAGGATTGGAAAAGGGTACAGGTCATCCCCATTTTCAAGAATGGACGTCTAACAGATGTGCAGAACTATATCTCTAACGTCGATCAGTTGCCGAATTTTGGAACACGTATTACGTTCGAGTATAATAACTTTTCTGGAGACTAGAAATCTACTGTATAGGAATCAGCATGGGTTTCGAAAAAGACGATCGTGTGAAACCCAGCTCGCACTATTCGTCCACGAGACTCAGAGGACCATAGACACGGGTTCCCAGGTAGATGCCGTGTTTCTTGACTTCCGCAAGGCGTTCGATACAGTTCCCTACAGTCGTTTAATGAACAAAGTAAGAGCATATGGACTATTAGACCAATTGTGTGATTGGATTGAAGAGTTCCTAGATAACAGAACGCAGCATGTCATTCTCAATGGAGAGAAGTCTTCCGAAGTATGAGTGATTTCAGGTGTGCCGCAGGGGAGTGTCGTAGGACCGTTGCTATTCACAATATACATGAATGACCTTGTGGATAACATCGGAAGTTCACTGAGGCTTTTTGCGGATGATGCTGTGGTATATCGAGGGGTTGTAACAATGGAAAATTGTATGGAAATGCAGGAGGATCTGCAACGAATTGACGCATGGTACAGGGAATGGCAATTGAATCTCAATGTAAACAAGTGTAATGTGCTGCGAATACATAGAAAGAAACATCCTTTATCATTTAGCTGCAAAATCGCTGGTCAGCAACTGGAAGCAGTTAATTCCGTGAATTATCTGGGAGTAGGTATTAGGAGTGATTTAAAATGGAATGATCGTATAAAGTTGATCGTCGGTAAAGCGGATGCCAGACTCAGATTCATTGGAAGAATCCTAAGGAAATGCAATCCGAAAACAGAGGAAGTAGGTTACAGTACACTTGTTCGCCCACTGCTTGAATATTGCTCACCAGTGTGGGATCCGTACCAGATAGGGTTGATAGATGACATAGAGAAGATCCAACGGAGAGCAGCGCGCTTCGTTACAGGATCATTCAGTAATCGCGAAAGCGTTACAGAGATGGTAGATAAACTCCAGTGGAAGACTCTGCAGGAGAGACGCTCAGTAGCTCGGTACGGGCTTTTGTTGAAGTTTCGAGAACATACCTTCACCGAGGAGTCAAGCAGTATATTGCTCTCTCCTACATATATCTCGCGAAGAGACCATGAGGATAAAATCAGAGAGATTAGAGCCCACACGGAGGCATACCGACAATCTTTCTTTCCACGAACAATACGAGACTGGAATAGAAGGGAGAACCAATACAGGTACTCAAGGTACCCTCCGCCACACACCGTCCGGTGGCTTGCCGAGTATGGATGTAGATGTAGATGTGGTATCCATTTGAAAGGCTCGCAACAGGCTGTTGAACAAGTCAGAATTATTATTATAATTCATAACTTTACAGAGTTTCGTTGCTTGGTGAAATACGCTAGACTGACGAAATAAAATACTACGACCACCGACTATGCGAGACTGGACGCCGCCCGGTGGTGCAGAGGGAACGTGTCGCGGTAATGAAAGTACTCTCTGAGACACAATAAAAAAGAACGACGCAGCACGAAGTAACTATCCGAATGCGACGGAGCTCTGTGGATGTGAGTTACATGTAAAGACAAACAAATAATCACACTTTTTTTTCGGAAAAAATTGGATGATTTATTCAAGAAAAAGCGCTTCACAGTCTGGGCAAGTTAATAACGCGTTGATCCACCTCTGGTCCTTATGCAAGCAGTTATTCGGCTTGGTATTGATAGAGTTTTTGGATTGTCTGGAGACAGCTAGAACAGCCGTTGGATTCCAACCTGTCTGGTTCCCGCCTTACAGCCCGACAACCAGGAGTGAAGGTCTGGAGTGCCATTTTCTTTCATAGCAGGATACTTGGTTGTCATCCGTGGCACCCTTACAGCTCAGCGGTACGTCAACGATATTCTACGTCCTGCTTTGTTGCCTTCATGACAAGCCAACCTGAGCTTACGTTTCAGCAAGATAATGGCCGCCCGCACACGACGAGAGCTCCTGCTGTCTGTCTTCGTGCTCGCCAAAGCCTACCCTCCCCAATGTATCAAATACACTACTGGTCATTAAAATTGCTACACCACGAATATGACGTGATAAAGACGCGAAATTTAACCGACAGGAAGATGATGCTGTGATATGCAAATGATTAGCTTTTCACAGCATTCACACAAGGTTGGCGCCGGTGGCGACACCTTCAACGTACTGACATGAGGAATGTTTCCAACCGATTTCTCATACAGAAACAGCAGTTGACCGGCGTTGCCTGGTGAAACGTTGTTGTGATGCCTCTTGCAAAGAGGACAAATGCCTACCATCACGTTTCCGACTTTGATAAAGGTCGGATTGTAGCCTATCGCCATTGCGGTTTATCGTATCGCGACACTGCTGCTCCCGTTGGTTGAGATCCAATGACTGTTAGCAGAATATGCAATCGGTGGGTTCAGGAGGGTAATACGGAACGCCGTGCTGGATCCCAAAGGCCTCGTATCACTAGCAGTCGAGATGACAGGCATCTCATACGCTTGGCTGCAACGGATCGTGCAGCCACGTCTCGATACCTGGGCCAACAGATGGGAACGTTTGCAAGACAACAACCATTTGCACGAACAGTTCGACGACGTTTGCAGCAGCATAGACTATCAGCTCGGAGACCATGGCTTCTGTTACCCTTGACGCTGCATCACAGAGAGGAGTGCCTGCGATGGTGTACTCAACGACGAACCTGGGTGCACGAATGGCAAAACGTCATTCTTTCGGATGAATCCAGGTTCTGTTTACAGTATCATGATGGTCGCATCAGTGTTTGGCGACATCGCGGTGAACGCACATTGGAAGCGTGTATTCGTCATCGACATACTGGCGTATCACCCGGCGTGATGGCATGGGTGCCATTGGTTACACGTCTCGGTCACCTCTTGTTCGCATTGGCGGCACTTTGAACAGTGGGCGTTACATTTCGGATGTGTTACGACCCGTGGCTTTACCCTTCATTCGATCCCTGCGAAACCCTACATTTCAGCAGGATAATGCACGACCGCATATTGCAGGTCTTGTACGGACCTTTCTGGATACAGAAAATGTTCGACTGCTGCCCTGGCCAGCACATTCTCCAGATCTCTCACCAATTGAAAACGTCTGGTCAATGGTGGCCTAGCAACTGGCTCGTCACAATACGCCAGTCACTACTCTTGATGAACTGTGGTATCGTGTTGAAGCTTCATGGGCAACTGTACCTGTACACGCCATCCAAATTCTGTTTGACTCAATGCCCAGGCGTATCAAGGCCGTTATTACGGCCGGTGGTGTTTATTCTGGGTACTGATTTCTCAGGATCTATGCACCCAAATTGCGTGAAAATGTAATCACATGTCAGTTCTAGTGTAATATATTTGTTCAATGAATACCCGTTTAGCATCTGCATTTCTTCTTGGTGTAGCAATTTTAATGGCAAGTAGTGTAGCAAGATGACTGGCATCTTGTTTACAACCACATATTGGCGGAAACTGATTCTTATGTAAAAGACTCATGTCATTTAATTAAGAAACTGAAGGGACTAACTGTGGCTCCTGAGGATATTCTTGTCAGTTTTGACGTAGTGTCTTTATTTACGATGATTCCGCTTAACGAAGTTATGTTTTACAAAGCAGATGTTTCCCAGCAGATTTGACTGCTCTTTTTAGACACGGTCTCACTTCTAGTCAGTTCCAGTGGGAGGATGAGTTTTATGAGCAGGTTGATGGTGTGACCCAATGAGTCCTACGATCGCCAATATTTACATGGAAGAATTCGAACAATTAGCTCTGGAAAAAGCGAATAAAAAACCATGTCGATGGTATCGATACGTGGATGGTAAATTTGTGGTTTGGTCACATGGCAAAAAAGCTTCAGAGGAATTCTTTTGTTATTTTAATAGTATAAATCAAAAAATCCAGTTTACCATGGAAATGGAGAAAGACAATGCAATAGCCTTCTTGGATGTCTTCGCAATGAGACAGACTGATGGCAGCTTGAATCATAAAGTCTTTCGGAAGGTTACTCATATCCACAGATACTTGCATAAGGATTCCAATCATCATCCACAACAGAAAAGTGGTATAATTAAAAGTCTAGTTGACAGAGCTAAAAGAATTTGTGGACCGGAATACCTGGACGCCGAGTTAAAACATCTAAAGCACGCTTTTGAGACGAATAGGTACTCTAGTAAGGAAAAAAAATAGAGTTCTGCGACCGAATAACAGGAGGCCTAAGGACAACGATAGGACACAGCGATGGAAGAACACGGTTTCTCTACCCTTCATCAAAAAAGTAACGGATCCAATCGGCAAGATTTTAAGGAAACATAACGTTCGACCGATTTTCAGACCAACTAAGAAAATAGGCCAAGCACTTCGGTCCGTTAAAGCGTTAAGGATAACCGTCCCCCTCTGTCTGCAAGTGGTGTATACAAGATTCCGTGTACATGTGGTAGGGTCTACATTGGAACTACAAAGAGAAGTGTGAATACACGGTTGACGGGACACAAAAGGACTACGGAAAACAGACAAGTCAGCTGTGGCGGAACACGCTCTTCACTTGGCACTCACGTAGTGAAATTTTCGGAAACTGAGGTTTTATGTACTATGACGAACTATTATCCACGCCTATATAGAGAAGCCATCGAAATATATAAACATGGGGATAATTTTAACAGAAAAGAAGAAGCTATGAAACAGCGATATATGGACAAAGGCGCTACAGAATCGATGAGAAGTTTTTATCTTTGACGTACTATGATCGATAGTTATATTTTATCCTTGACAAGATTTATCTCTGCTATCACGTGAAATCCAGACGACGCCCACTTTCCACGATATTTAGGCCGTCCTTCGACGTCGACTCGTCAGTCGGCAAGACTCAGCACAACCAGGAGCACCTCCGAAGATGTCCAACATAGCTTTCGGCGAAACGTCAGGGATAGAAGAGTTCCATGGACCATGGCCATACAACCCGGAAGAATTCTCGGCAGCTTCAGCACGATATTCCTCATGAGGATGTCCAACAACTATGCCATCAATACCAAGCCGAATAACTGCTTGCATAAGGGCCAGAGGTGCACCAATGCACCATTGACTAGCTGTATTTGTGAAGCACTTTTTCTCTATTAAAAAAGAACTGAACTTCTAATTCTTTGTGTGTCTGTAAATATGTATCACATCTACCGATTTCAGTCCCATTCGGATAATCCTTCCAGCATGATAACTATCCGTGTCAAAAAACCAGAATCATTCGAAGAGTGAACTCGCCTGGTATGAACCCAATGATACACGTCTGGGATGCTACAAGGGGCGAACCGCGCTCACAAACCGTAATTTACGGGAAATGCGTGACCTGTGCGTAGACATCACGTGCAACACACCTCCGGAAGCCTCCGAAGGCTTTGTAGATTCTATGACACGCAGAGTCGCTGCAGTGTTGCGTTCCAAATGTAGAACAAAGCTCTATTAACTATGCGACCAAAATGTTTCAGCTCATTAGCGTATGTGGCCAAAATTGCCCACATACCTACTATTATTGCACTAAAGACGCCAACTATCAAAAAGTTCTCATCCCCATCCTTCCAATCGTTTTATTACTTTACTGTCAATTGTTTGCGCAGTCATCTGTTTCGTCGAAAAATCGTTTCACTTGTCTTTCGAGTTCTCACGGCAAGCATCCAGGTACGATGTGGGCTAGACGTGGACTTCGGTTCATTAGTTTATAAAACATACATCGTGCTACAGTTTCCTCGTATTTCAGTCGTGACAGGGAAAACGAAATACTGATGAAGATATCAATCTGAAAAAATCCTGAGTTTTTTATCACACCTTCAAGAATAGATTATTGTGTCACTAAGCAATAAGTATTTGTTTCAAGAATGTGAGGATAGAAATAGCTTAAATAATACCAAAAATTGTAAATAGTTCTGCCTAGAAGTAAATCGCAAATCAGAATTCTCAGACTTCTATGAAAATCAAGGTAAAGATGTGCCACCGTCTGTTAGACCAGCCAGGGAAACAATCAGAACTCTGAAAATTAACGTAGCCAGTAGGGGAGATTCCATAACAGCTGAGCTAACTTCCGGAATCATCATAAACAAAGATTACGAGAGATCTGGCAATGGGTTTTGAAGAAATGCGGAAAACGGAAAAGGTTACAGAGGAGTGGAAAGTCGTGTAAATATGAAGTGCGTTCGAAAGAATAGGTACGAACGAACACCGTGGGTATAATTGAAGTCAGACCAGAGGTCTGAGCACAACTATCCCACTGTTTCACGAGCTGAAGGATTCCCCATTCCCAGAATTCCTATTGTTGTGACAGGACCCCGTCCTCCACTGTGTCCTTCAGTTCGTCCTCCGAGTTGAAATGCTTCCCTCTGAAATATTCCTTTAGCGGACCAAACACGTGGAAGTCGCAGGTCGACGTGTTCGGGCCTTAGCTCGGATACTCAAGCTGTTTCCAGTTGAACTTGACCATTGTGCTTTGTGTGACCTTGGAGACGTGTTGACGTGTGTCGTGGTGGAGCAGAATCATCCCTCCGTGAGCAGCCCAGGCCGTTTGCTCCTGATGGACTTCCGGAGACTACGGAATGTCTCACAGTACGTCACTGTTTATTGTTGCTTCGTGCTCCAGGTATCCAATGAGTATCGGACGTAGAAAAATACGGAGAGCATCTCCTTGCCTACTGATGACACAACTTTGAAGTTTTTAGTGGGAGGTGACAACGCTGCATTCTCATCCCTAAGTGTTTCACTACATTGTCCCAAAGCGGCTTATGCAAATATCAACCAATTTGGTTGTTACGACGTTTCGTACTTTTTCATTTGAACAATCCTTATACATTCTCCTCATAAGAAAGCCGGCAATACAGGTATTAGTAATTACAGGGAACTAGTTCTACAAATATTTTCAAAAATTCTGTTGAACAGAATTGAAAGAACTCACCAACGGCAATTAAAAGAATGTCAAGGAGGCCTTAGAAAAGGCTGATCTACTACTACTATTGCGCTTCATCTTCCGAGAAGTCTGCACGAGTAAATTCTGATACAATGAAAAAATGGCTCTAAGCACTATGGAACTTAACATCTGAGGTCATAGGTCCCCTAGACTTAGAACTACTTAAACCTAACTTAACCTAAGGACATCACACACATCCATGCCCGAGGCAGGATTCGAACCTGCGACCGTAGCAGCAGCGCGGTACCGGACTGAAACGCCTAGAACCGCTCGGTCACAGCGGCCGGCGATACACTGAAGGACGAATTCGTGGAGGCTGGTGAATAGTTGTTAATGAATTTTTGTTCGAATAGATCTGTTGTGTCCTAGTTCATTTCAATAATATTCTATACTTGTTTTGGCGGGGCGTTTAGCATGCTATTAGTGTACATGCATCTGATTTTCTTCGCACCGATATTTTATGGTATTTTCTCTGTAGACGAAAATGTTATGACGCTCGTACAGAAAAATGTCAGAGTCCAAAGTGAAATAAAAGAAATGGAATGATCGTACGGCACTGATGAACGCGAGCCCCGCGCCCTCCGGGAAGTTCAGACATCGAATTGCAACTCTTTTCAGCGGACGCCACACTGAGCGACTTGCGTGTCGATGATGAGTAAATGATGATGATAACAACACAACACCCAGTCCCCCAGGGGAGAAAATCTCCGTCCCGGCCGGGAATCGAACCTGGGCACGCTGTATGGTAGCCAGACGTACTGACGATTCAGATGAAGGCGGGCATTGGCAAGCTATTGCCATAACAGGTAGAACATACCATTGTCTAAAATGTCCACCACTTTACCATTAACGAAAACTGATGTTTCGAACCGAAACGAGGGGCACCATCCCCAGAGCAGCACTCTGTCTCCACTAAATTTTCTTGGAAAGAACTGTTGGGTTTGACTTTCCGCTGATAGTCAGATCGTTAGAGATATATCACAGTCACAGGATGGGAAAGGATGTGGATGGAAATGGGCTGAAGTCCTTTAATAACTCAAATCAAATGGGTTGATTTGGGGGAGGAGATCAAACTGCGAGGTCATCGGTCTCATCGGATTAGGGAAGAATGGGGAAGGAAGTCGGCCGTGTCCTTTCAAAGGAACCATCCCGGCATTTGCCTGAAGCGATTTAGGGAAATCACGGAAAACCTGAATCAGGATGGCCGGACGCGGGATTGAACCTTCGCCGTCCAAACAACTCATTTTGCTATCAACCTTATGTAGAACCCAAAAACCAGGACAACTGGAACGAGAACTGAACCCCAAACTTTGCGAATGCTAGACCAGAGTCCGAACCACTGCGTCACCTCGGTTGGTCCCACTGAACTTGACTTTAGCACCAGAAGTCCAATATCAGTCGCCAGGAGTCAAATGTTCAAATGTGTGTGAAATCTTATGGGACTTAACTGCTAAGGTCATCAGTCCCTAAGCTTACACACTACTTAACCTAAATTATCCTAAGGACAAACACACACACACCCATGCCCGAGGTAGGACTCGAACCTCCGCCAGGACCAGCCGCACAGTCCATGACGCCAGGAATCAAACAGATGCACAGAAGCCCATCTGAGAGCTACAACATCCAACGTAACTCACAACCCCATAAAGTTTTCTTTTACTGCTCAGCACTTGATAGCCCCCTTGGTACTCTTTGAAAGGAGAAGGCTATATGTTAGCACCGGGTTTTACCCTTTCCCTTCCCTTATCGTCTCCAACATGAGCACGACACTATACTACACACACCGTTACAGCCATCTATACTTAACAGGTACACTTACTCAACACTCATACTTCGCGATGGGAAAGTATGGCCACGGAGTATAGGATTTCCAGGTATGTGGCTGAACCTGCTCTTCTGCGTCTCCCAACCATTCATGACGTACCGTTTTACTTTACTGTCCAACAGACCAGACATGGCTTTGTTTGCACTACTGTAAACAACGTATTACATCCGTTCATATAAACAGAGATTCCTTGGCAGCATGGTGAGAGGGAAAACCAAGTTCTGTAGTCCTCTTGACTGGCAATACTGCCCCTGACGTCTATCTGTAGCTAGTCAATAACGGAAGTATCCCGCGGTAGGTGACAAGCGTTTCTACTGTTTTCCTCCTACAGCATGATCATGATCAGCCGACAGTACCAGGTTCTGTTTTAAGCGTAGTGGATTACTCCCAAGATTCAGTGATTTCTTAATTTTTTTTCATTTCACAGTGATGTCGCTGTCACTGGGTCGTAGATAAAACTCTCTTTCTTGGTCCCTCTACAATTGTGTCCGCTCTAAGATCGCCCCCATTCCCTCCGTCGACTCATTTTTATACCACCTGCTTCATGGTCTGAAGCCTTATACAGGAAGTTTATTGTGATTTCTGGGGACTTTCGAGGGTAGGGACGAGTAGGCAGATGTTGAGGACGTTCCAAAGAGTCAACCAGTTTTACATTACGATAACTTCTAAATAAATGATGATGGAAATTTGGGGTTAATTTTAACTTAGGCATCGAAACTAAAAGTGGATCTTGGCGCCAGTTACAAGTTGTTCCTTCATGTGGGTGCCAACAGCGATCCCCCTGGAGTAGCTCCCAAGCTTGTTACCCTGTTTGCATCGAATCCAGATGGCAGTAACACAGCAACAAAAGGCATTTGGCATACTCCATTTCCACAGGTGCAATTCGGTTACAATTGTGCGGCGTGATTTTCTCTGAGAATCCTCTTCTCCTACAGCTTAAGCCATAGGGGGTGTACTGCTCTGGCGTTCCACCATAGGCTTCCAAGGTCTCCTTGTCTCATGGTACGCTATGTGCCTTCCAAAATCTGTGGGTGGACTATGGATCTGCATAGCAACATCACTGAATGCTGTAGCTCCAGACGATACGCTCGCAAATGTTAATCGTGCGTCTGGTGGAGGCCACATTGGACACCAGTGTAAAGTAAATCAACTTTTAAATCCTAAACGTTATTCCAAGAAGTTCTCCAAGGTTGCTTGGGCAAGCATACACAGGGTGAATCACACAAAACTTACATCGCAATAGCGCGGAAATGGGAAGTGCTATTGATGTGCGGTTTTCACAGAATGGATTGGTAGTAAAGGACTCGCATTGTTTGGCAATAAACAGACTTAAGTTGTACTTAAGAGAGTGTATTTTTTGGTCAAACATAACTTGTCTAAATAGAAAAGTGCCTGTTGAAATTAACAGAGTAAAAGAAGGGCAAATTAGAATATCAGAGGTGTTTGTTGCAAGAGTCTAGTGCGACTCGTTTACAAGACATCGTATTTTGAAAAGTTTCGACACCGACACTAGTTCGTGCCATTCGACCTGCATAGTTGTTACGTTTGCTCACAGTGTGCTTCTGTGTTCCTTCAGGGCATTGCGACTTGCTAGTCAGCGTGTGACAGTCCAAGCAGTAGGTGGTGAGTGGACGATGCGATTTACCAATGCAGAAAAAGCCGACAAGCTCATGGTGTATGGAGAGAGTAGGAAGAATACAGTTCGTTCTTGTACAGTGTATGGGACAAGATATCCCAATAGACGTCAACCATCTCGGCAGTTATCTATCAACCTCTTCAACCAGTTCAACACCTATACAACGTAACAGAAGGAAAAAAGTGACGACAGAAAAGGGGAAATTAATGTCCTTGCTGGTGTTGCAGTTAATCCGCACGTTAGCTCCTGTGCAATCCCACAAGGAAGTGTCACAAGTCAAATGTTCAAATGTGTGTGAAATCTTATGGGACTTAACTGTTAAGGTCATCAGTCCCTAAGCTTACGCACTACTTAACCTAAATTATCCTAAGGACAAACACACACACCCATGTCCGAGGGAGGACTCGAACCTCCGCCGCAAGTCAGGCAAGTGGCTTAGGCATTCTTCATCGACAGAGATTCCGTCCATATCACATCTCTTTCCATCAAGAGCTGCATGGAAACGATTCTGTGAATCGTGTTAAATTCCGTACATGGGCATTAAGGCAGGATACTCCAGATGTATCATGTATCTTGTTTATTGATGAAGCCATATTCACGAATCATGGCCGGGTAAACCGCCGAAACATACACTATTGTTGTGTTGACAATCCCCGTTGGCTTCGCCGGGTGGAATGTCGGCGTCCACAGTGTGTGAAGTGTGGTGTGGGATAGCGAATCATCAGCTCATAGACCCGTTTTTCATAGATGAAACAATGAACGAGCACAATTATCGCAGCCTCCTAACAAATCGTCTTCCACGGATGCAGAAAGAAGTTTCTCTGAAGGCTAGGAGAAACCTGTGGTACCAACATGGCTGTCCAGCCCATAACGCATGAAGTACTACAGCATGTCTTCATGAATTGTTTACAGATGGTTGGATTGTACGCAGAAGACCTATACCTCGGCCGGCCTGTTCCCCGGATTTGACGCCGGCAGACCTTTTTCTGTGAGGAAAGTTGAAAGACGCTGTCTACAAGGACATACCAATCACACCCGATGATATGCAACTACGTATTACTGCAGCCTGCTCGGACATCTCCTCTGAAATGCTAGCACGTGTGCAGCAGTCGTTCCATGCCATTCGGGAGGCATGTATTGCCGCTACCATTGGCCATTTTGAGCACAACCTGTGATGGTCAATTGCCTCGTTACTGGCCAGAGTCCACATATTTAGTGTATGCACTTGTGTTGTTCTTTAACGTGGCAACTTCTCAAAATTCGGTATCTCGTAAATAATGACTCGCACTAGAATTCTGCAACGAACACTGCCGATATTCTAATTTACCCTACATTTAGTCTGTTAACTTCAATAGGCTTTGTCCCATCTTCAAAGTGTATGTTTGTACAAGAAATAAGCTTTCTAAGCACACTACTGGCCATTAGAATTGCTACACCAAGAAGAAATGCAGGTGATAAACAGGTATTCATTGGACAAATATATTATACTGGAACTGACATGTGACTACATTTTCATTCAATTTGGGTGCAGAGATCCTGAGAAATCAGTAGCCAGAACAACCACCACTGGCCGTAATAACGGCCTTGATACGCCTGGGCATTGAGTCAAACAGATCTTGGATGGCGTGTTCAAGTACAGCTAGCCCATGCAGCTTCAACACGATACCACTGTTCATCAAGAGTAGTGACTGGCGTATTGTGACGAGCCAGTTGCTAGGCCACCATTGACCAGACGTTTTCAGTTGGTGAGAGATCTGGAGAATGTGCTAGCCAGGGCAGCAGTCGAACATTTTCTGTATCCAGAAAGGTCCGTATAGGACATGCAACATGCGGTCGTGCATTATCCTGCTGAAATATAGGGTTTCGCAGGGATCAAATGAAGGGTAAAGCCACGGGTCGTAACACATCTGAATTGTAACGTCCACTGTTCAAAGTGCCCTCACTGCGAACAAGAGGTGACCGAGGCGTGTAAGCAATGGCACCCCATACCATCACACCGGGTGATACGCCAGTATGGCGATGACGAATACACGCTTCCAACGTTCGTTCATCGCAATGTCGCCAAACACGGATGCGACCATCATGATGCTGTAAACAGAACCTGGATTCATCCGAAAGAATGACGTTTTGCCATTCGTGCACCCAGGTTCGACGTTGAGTACACCATCGCAGACGCTCCTGTCTGTGATTCAGCGTCAAGGATTACCGCAGCCACGGTCTACGAGCTGATAGTCCATGCTGCTGCAAACGTCGTCGAACTGTTCGTGCAGATGGTTGTTGTCTTGCAAACGTCCCCATCTGTTGACTCAGGGATCGAGACGTGGCTGCACGATGCGTTACAGCCATGTGGATAAGATGCCTGTCATCTCGACTGCTAGTGATACGAGGCCGTTGGGATCCAGCACGGCGTTCTGTATTACTCTCCTAAACCCACCGATTCCATATTCTGCTAACAGTCACTGGATCTCAACCAACGCGAGCAGCAATGTCGCGATACAATAAGCCGCAATGGCGAGAGGCTACAATCCGAACTTTATCAAAGTCGGAAACGTGGTGGTACGCATTTCTCCTCCTTACACGAGGCATCACAACAACGTTTCACCAGGAAACGCCGGTAAACTGCTGTTTGTGTATGAGAACTCTTTTGGAAACTTTTCTCATGTCAGCACGTTGTAGATGTCGCCACCGGCGCCAACCTTGTGTGAATGCTCTGAAAACCTAATCATTTGCATATCACAACATCTTCTACCTGTCCGTTAAATTTCGCGTCTGTAGGACTTCATCTTCGTGGTGTAGCAATTTTAATGGCCAGTAGTGTATTATTAGAATCTGTTGATTGACTAACAGTACGAGCCCCTGATTACCAATCCATTCTGTGAAAACCCTATACCAACATCAGGCTCCATTTCTGCAAGACTTGCGCTGTAAGTTTTAGGTGATTCACCCTCTATTACTTTGTAAATCCGGATGGTTCTTTTGAAAATCCTACATGTTGGTTAAAATTTATGTTTCTGTCTTCATTCATTCATGCAGAAGATATAGTTTTTTTGAAACCCAAGTAATCTTTCTGAAACGCCCTATATATTCGTATACCCTTTGCCGACAGTGAAATGACTGGAGTATATGTCAAGCACTACGTGGTGGCTTCTTTTGTTTCAGTGATTCTTTAGTAGTGATAGTACGGAATATACATAAATAGTATAGTGACCCTTTATGTCCCTTTTTACACAGAGTACTACCATCAGTATCAACAGCACGACGAACGGTTTTTCAGCAAGTGTGCTTACCCCAATTAGGTTTCAGACATGAGATATGTAGAATCTTAAGAACCACGAATGCCTCCTTCAGTCGTACAAGACAAGAAACTGAGGTACCGACACTGCCAGATGTCTGGTTCTCTGCTACAGCAGTGAAATATTTAAAGATTAATACCAGGTGTACCAGTATGAAATGAGCGTTAAGATACAAATGTGTCGATAGGGAACATTTGTTGTGAACGAGCCTTAATTTTTTTTTTGTTTGGTTAGTATGACATCTCTCAAAGGTATTTATTATACATCAAGTCATGGAGCAAACAACATCATATGTTTTCATCGTGTTAACAATGTCGAATTTTGTACCAGAAAGTGATTATTTGCGGAAAGCATTAATTTTTTGTTTTCATTTGAAAACAGTGCTGCAGAGTCGCATCGAATGCTTGTCGAGGCATATGGTGATCACGCTCTATCAGAAGTAACATGCAAAATTCGGTTTCAACGGTTCAGAAATAATGATTTTGATGTAAGAAATGAAGAACGTGGAAGACCACCAAAAAAGTTCGAAGACTTCGAATTGCAAGCAATATTGGATGAATATGATAATTTGAGTTAGAAGCAAATGGCAGCAATGCTAAATTTTGCACAACAAACCATTTCTGACCGTTTGAAAGCTATGGTAAAGATCCAAACGTGTGGAAAATGGGTGCCACATGAATTGTATGAAAGACAGATGGAAAACCGAAAAATCATTTGTCAAATTTTGCTTCAAAGATATAAAAGGAAATCAATTTTGCATCGAATTGTTACTGGCGATGAAAAATGGATTTATTTTAAGAATCCTAAACGGAAAAAATCATGGGTTAATCCGGGACAACCATCAACATTGACTGCAAAACCAGATCGATTCGGGCCGGCCGGGGTGGCCGAGCGGTTCTAGGCGCTACAGTCTGGAACCGCGCGACCGCTACGGTCGCAGTTTCGAATCCTGCCTCGGGCATGAATGTGTGTGATGTCCTTAGGTTAGTTAGGTTTACGTAGTTTTCAAAATTCTAAGTTCTAGGGGACTGATGACCTAAGATGTTAAGTCCCATAGTACTCAGAGCCATTTGAACCAGATAGATTCGGCTAGAAGACAATGCTCTGTGTTTGGTGGGATCAGAAAGGTGTGGTGCATCATGAGCTTCTAAAACCCAGTGAAACTGTGAATACTAAACGCTACAGACAACAAATGATCAATTTGAACTATGCATTAATCGAGAAAAGACCAGAATGGGCCAGAAGACATGGCAAAGTATTTTTTCTCTTTTTTACACGACAATGCACCTGCACACAAAGCAAAACTGGTTCAGGATACAATCAAAACACTTGGCTGGGAGCTGCTATCCCGCCCGCCGTATTCATCAGACTTGGCCCCTTCCGACTACCATTTGTTTTCATCAATGGGACACGCATTGGCTGAGGAACGCTTCGATTCCTACGAAGAAGTCGAAAAGTGGGCGTCTGATTGGTTTGCTTCAAAAATACGAACATTTCTATTGGCGTGGTGTCCACAAATTGCCAGAAAGGTGGTAAAAATGTATAGAAAGCAATGGTCAGTACTTTGAATAATTTTTTTTTACTTTTCAATTCAAAATTAGTGCTTCATTTTCACAAAAAAACGCTCATTTCACACCGGTACACCTGGTAGACTACATTCCTATAATAGACAGCACTGTACACAGAGTAGGCGGCAGTAATAGTTGTAGGGAAGTGTGAGCGAGCCTGATGTATCTTCGATTTCCAGGAACCCCTTCGCCTCGTAAGAAGCGCAACAACTCGACACCGACCAAGAAGAACGCGGCGGAGAAGAAGCAGATCCTGCAGCAGCTGATCAACCAGCAGCCGTCCCGCAAGGTGAGCATCGGGGAGCTCATCCAGCTGAGCGAGCGCAAAGCCCAGGAGCAGCAGCAGCAGCAGCACGCGGGCGCCAGGGAGGCCGAGACCGCCTTCGGCAGCACGGAGGGCACCCCTGACTCCGGCGCCATCATGGACGCCAAGCTGGAGAAGAAGGTGAGCGCTCCTGCAGCCGCTCCTATAGTCCTAATCTTGCTAGCCACCACAATTAGAACCGTAAAAATACGGAATAAATCTTGTATCGTGTGATATTGTCGCTAGACATACCTTTTACATACGAGGTGCGACAATAAAGTAATGAGACTGATTTTCTGTGCAAGATGTGGCAACCCTGCAGGCTTGCATAGGCACAATATCTTTGATCTTGGTGTGTATTCTGCTTTTAGTCCAAGCCACAGAACAACAAGAAAAGAGAAGTGCAACTCCCGTGTTGAAAGAGGGCAACACTGACCGATAGCAGCGCCTCTAGTGGTATGGAGATGAACTAAAAAAGGATAAACATTGCGAGTTGCATCCCTCCTAGCTAATGTACGCTGTTTTTTTTTTTTTTCTTTTAATTTTCTTATCTCAGTTTTCTGGGTGTGCTATGTAATTATTTTGGCTAGCATCATAATAAAATAATTTAAACACAGCTACAGCACACTGCAATACAGCAGTGACAACCTATTACTCACAAATATTTGTAGTCCAATTTAGCTGCAACAATTTTATTTAGCTTCAGCAATTTAAGCTACAAGCTTGTTTCGACTTACTGTCAGTTTCAAGTGTTGAGTCTAGTTTTTATGACGCACAAAACATCCTGGAGCACTTAAATGTTGATAGAAATCAATACAAGTGCGTCAGTTTACAAGTCTATTCTTGACGTTTGCGTCTGACAGTCGCTGCTTCTATGATCTTTTCTTGAGCAGCAACTGTTAGGCGCAAACATCAAAAACAGACTTGCAAACTGACACACTCATATTGATTTCTATCAACATTTAAGTGCTCCAGGACGTTTTGTGCGTCATAAAAACCAGACGCAACACTTGAAATTGACAGTAAGTTGAAACAAGCTTGTAGTCTAAATAACTCTCACAAGCTAAATAAAAATTGTTGCATGTAAATTGAGCCACAAATATTCCTGAATAATATCATACTTTGACATCTTATAAGCTGTGGGGTCAATGGAAGAAAAAAACTATTATTAAGAGAATAATCGGCAGTTAAAGAGGTTCAATTAAGAAATCTTTGTCACAGTGTTAATGAATGAAGAACTCCAAAATTTGTAACAACTATGTTTCAGGACTGTAATTTCTGAGTAATTACCCAGGAAACGTTCACAACTGACAATTAATTTCTTAAAAAAGTTCCTACATCTTACAACTGTAAACGCTTCAACACAAGAAAGAAGACATCAATATTAAGTACCAAAAATAGGAAAGGGGATAAAAACAGTGAAATGAAAACAAAACTTACTTTTTATTTGTTAAGCACACAATAAAAATTTCACTATGAGCAACAGTTTCACCTGATTTACTACTGATATTAAAAATTTCACATGGAACACCTGTCACATGTTTTGGAAACTCACCTCTGTTTAGCCTCTGCCTAGTTTTATTCATAAAATCTTCCTCGAAAAAATGATCTTCACAAACAAAATAAGTAGCACAATTCACATCCGGTCACAGTTTACAACACTTTTCCGCTTCAGAAGCAATCCTTGAAATAGTTTTGGGAACTTGTTGAAATGCTTGTTCCTAACTTTCTCCGTTGAACCGACGTAATATCCAGATGAACAGCCAGGGAATTTACAGGAGTATTTCTACGTCAATTTGTTGTGTTCAATATTCTGAAAAACATAAAAATCTTCATCAAATAAAACTACTACTGCCATATCAAAGTTATTTAAGTAAGCAATCAGAAATCACACAGCTTCATTCACAACAGAAGAGAATACATTTCATTTATACGCTACGAGATTATTTATTGAAAATTAAATGTCTTACCTTAGGATCAATTGTGGACATTTTTTCTGCAGGAAATCTCTTCAGTTCCACAGTGAACTTCATGAAATTTAAAGTAATAAACCTGTTTATAATGAAGATGAGTAGTATGTAAATATGAAACTTGTACAAAGACGACTGTAACCGTGGACTTCAGTGCAGAGCAAGACGATATAATATCACTAACCGCCATTGGACAGTTCTCATTGGTCAATTGCAGCTTCGTTTGACCCATAGCGCCTCTAGTGGTCTGGAAGGAACTACCTGGCTTGTTGCCTCTTCTCCCATATAGCTTTCACCCCCGTGATCCAAGCGGCACATCGATGCAACTGCTCAGTCGTGAGTTGTGCTGTAATAAGTTAACACGTGTTTGTCTCTCGTCACGAAAATGGAACCGCATAATATTGCTCAACGGTATGCCATTTCTTTTTGCGTTAAATGTGGTGAAAACGCGACGAGAACTTACGGTAAGCTTCAGAAGGCTTTTGGAGAGGAGGTTATGTCAAAAGCTCAAGTTTTTCGTTGGCATAAAATGTTTAGTGAAGGCAGAACCAATATGGAAGATGAAGACCGCAGTGGACGACCATCAACCTCACGGACGGATGTCAACTTGGCCAGGGTGCGTGAACTCGTACGATCTGATCGAAAATTATCCGTGAAAATGATTGTAGAAGAACTGAACATCAATCGAGAAACAGTTCGTCTAATAATAACTGAAGATCTTGGTATGAGAAAGATTTGTGCAAAAATGGTCCCCAAAAGTCTCACACCACAACAGCGAGAAACACGGAAAAATGTGGCAGCCGATATATTAGAGCAAACGGAAATCAATCCAGAATTGTTGAGCCGTGTTATCACTGGTGATGAAAGTTGGTTTTTTCAGTACGATCGAGAGACAAAACGCCAAAGTTCGCAATGGTGCTCAAAGGGATCACCCAGACCAAAGAAAGCTCTCACGTCAAAGACAAAAGTGAAATGCATGCTTGTGTGCTTCTTTGATTCCAAGGGAATTGTTCATAAGGAGTGGGTGCCTCCTGGACGAACAGTTAACCAATATTACTACAAAGAAATTTTAGAAAGGCTTCGCAAAAGAGTTCTTCGTGTCCGTGCCAACATTGTTGATAGTTGGATTCTGCATCACGATAATGCGGCATTCCATACTACTCTGTCAGTACAGCAATTTTTAACCTCAAAACAAATTTCAGTTCTACTACAGCTGCCTTATTCACCAGATATCGCTCCGTGCGACTTTTTTCTATTTCCAAGAGTCAAAACGGCGGTCAAGGGACATCATTTTCAAACAACACAAGATATCCAAAAAACTGTGACGAGGATCTTGGAGGATATTACAGAAGATGAGTACCAGAACTGTTACCATCAATGGCAGAAACGCTGGAAAAAGTGTGTGCAATCAGAAGGGAACTACTTTGAAGAAGACAACACTAAACTTGACTAAAACGATAAGTAACTTTTTTTTCACATCAGTCTCATTACTTTACTGTCGCACCACGTAGTACGCTTATTCATTACTCGTTGCTGGGCCACATCTTCGTTTTCTTGTGTACAGCGTGTTTCAGAAGTACACCGAGAAACTTTGACGAGATGTAGAAGGTGTCTTCAGGAACAAGATGAGGATAGGAACCCATGTCCAGAAACGTCATCTGATGACGTTACAGACTGTCGAAGTTACAGGGGCCAGTATCTGTACATGTCTATACACACAGGGGGATTCCGTGATGATGGAGAATGACAAATATGTCAATCTGGCAGCCGTGTTTCTACATCTGAAAGATGATGTTCGTTCAAATGTGGCTCCAGTCACATAAGAGTCATGAGGACGCAAATCAGGTTTGCTTTAAATACATGGTGTAACAGCCGAAGGCATTAGTTCCCTTTGAGACTGGACCATGGTGTTAGTCAAGAAAGCCTTTAAGGCGACAAACACGCCTTTATCAACCCCTCACTGAGTTTGAACGAGGTCGTGTAATAGAGCTACAAGAAGCTGGATGGACACTACTGGCCATTAAATTCCCTACACCAAGAAGAAATGCAGATGATAAACGGGTATTCAATGGACAAATATATTATACAAAAACTCACATATGATTACATTTTCACTGACTTTGGGTGCATGGATCCTGAGAAATCAGTACCCAGAACAACCACCTCTGGCCGTAATAATTGTCTTGATACGCCTGGGCAATGAGTCAAACACGATACCACAGTTCATCAAGAGTAGTGACAGGCGTATTGTGACGAGCCAGTTGCTCGGCCACCATTGACCAGACGTTTTCAATTGGTGAGGGATCTGGAGAATGTGCTGGCCAGGGCAGCAATCGAACATTTACTGTATACAGAAAGGCCCGTATAGGACCTGCAACATGCAGTCGTGATTTATCCTGCTGAAATATAGGGTTTCGCAGGGATCGAATGAAGGGTAGAGCCACGGGTCGTAACGCGTCTGAAATGTAACGTCCACTGTTCAAAGTGCCGTCAATGCGAACAAGAGGTGACCGAGACGTGTAACCAATGGCACCCCATACCATCACACCGGGTGATACGCCAGTATGGCGATGACGAATGCACGCTTCCAATGTGCGTTCACCGCGATGTCGCCAAACACGGATGCGACCATCGTGATGCTGTTAACAGAACCTGGACTCATCCGAAAAATGACGTTTTACCGTTCGTGCAGCCAGGTTCGTCGTTGAGTGCACCATCGCAGGAGCTCCTCTCTGTGATGCAGCGTCAAGGGTAACCGCAGCCATGGTCTCCGAGCTGATAGTCCATGCTGCTGCAAACGTCGTCGAACTGTTCGTGCAGATGGTTGTTGTCTTGCAAACGTCCCCATCTGTTGACTCACGGATCGAGACGTGGCTGCACGATCCGTTACAGCCATGCGGATAAGATGCCTGTCATCTCTACTGCTAGTGATACGAGGCCGTTGGGATCCCGCACGGCGTTCCGTATTACCCTCCTGAATCCACCGCTTCCATATTCTGCTAACAGTCATTGGATCTCGACCAACGCGAGCAGCAATGTCGCGATACGATAAACCGCAATCGCAATAGGCTACAATCCGACCTTTTACAAAGTGGGAAACGTGATGGTACACATTTCTCCTACTTACACGAGGCATCACAACAACGTTTCACCAGGCAACGCCGGTCAACTGCTGTTTGTGTATGAGAAATCGGTTGGAAACGTTCCTCATGTCAACAAGTTGTAGATGTCGCCACCGGCGCCAACCTTGTGTGAATGCTCTGAAAAGCTAATCATTTGCATATCACAGCATCTTTTTCCTGTCGGTTAAATTTCGCGTCTGTAGCACGTCATCTTCGTGGTGTAGCAATTTTAGTGGCCAGTAGTGTATCTGCTGCGATACGGCATAAAGGCTAGGCATGAATGTAGCCACTATACATTATTGGTGGCGCCGGTGGTCAAGAGAAAGCACGGTCACAAGACGGCCTGCCTCCGGACGACCATGTGGCACTGTCCAGAGGGAAGACCATCGTATTCGGCGTATGGCTCTGGCGCATTATATTGAAACTGCAGCAGCAATTTGAGTAGCAGTTGGCACCACAGATTCACAACGAACTGTTGCAAATCGGTTTCTTCAAGGACAGTTCCGGGCCAAACACCCTGTGGTGTGCATTCCATTGATACCAAAGTACCGCCATTTGGGACTTCCGTGGTGTCAAGCAAGAGGTCATTAGAGGGCAGGGTGGAGATCTCTTATATTTTCTTATGGGAGCTGGTTCTGCGTCGGTGCCAGTGATGGCCGTGTATTGGCTAGAAGGCGGCCAGTTGATGGTCTGCAACCAGCCTGTCTTCGTGCTAGACACGCTACACCTATGGCTGGACTTAAGGTGAGGGGTGCGATTTCGTATGACAGCAGGAACACTCTCGTGGTTCTCCTTCTCAACCTGACTGCAAAGTTGTACGTCACTCTGCTGATTCGACCTGTTGTACTGACACGGGTGTTTTCCAAGAGTATAACGCTCGCCTGTTGTAACCTAACACGCTCTACAGGCTGTCGGCACCTTGCCTTAACCTGTTAGTTCACCTGATCTGTCCCCAACCGAACATATACGGGACATCATCGGACAACAACTCCAACGTCATCCACAAGCATCAATAACCTCATGAGCAAGAGGAACAGATACGGAACTCCATTCCACAAACTGACATCCGACACCTGTACAATATAATACACGCACGTTTGCGTGTTTGCATTCAACATTCCGATGGTTACACCGGTTATTAATTTACCAGCATTTCACACTTGCAATGGCTTATCTCCCGCTTACATTAACCTGTGATCTTGCGATCTTAACCACTTAAATAGATATTCCCGAAATTTCGTTAGTCTACATTAAATATTTTTTGGCGTTGTAATTCTTTTCCGTCATTGTGGCTCAGTATGATCAACTAAAGTCCCCACCTCTGTAAAAAATATTCTGTTGCCGTCTAGCAGGTGAATGGCAGAACTCCTTGAAATCATCCAGACATATTAGGCAGCCCGAGTGCAACGACAGGGTGGAGGCGCCAGTTATTATCAACTTTTTCAAAAACTTGCTATGCGGGACATATAAAACATTAAACTGGTAAGAACATATTTTTTGGAATAAAGTTTAAGGAGTGAGAAGGTAAATGCTAGAAAATGTCACACAGGAAATATATCTCAGAGGTCTGTTTCTGCACTAGGACAGCCACAAAGAGGGCACAGTTCACTGGTTACATTGCGATATAAGATATCTCAGTTGACGTTATTTTTTGTTGCTAAATTTGATTTCATATATCTTAAAATGCTGAAGGGGGGGGGGGGGAGGCTTTTTGTGTCGAAGCTTGATTGTGATTTAAAAAATGCGCTGTTTCTAGCAGCCCACGCACTGGAGAGCTATAAAAATGCGTCGTTTTGGTATGATCTGTTAAAATTACGCGACATAAAATGGCATGTTGAGATAAACGGAGCATCAGGTAAAACAGTACTCAGTAAATATTACAATGGAATTGTGTGACTGGTACCCAGGTAACGTAATAGTTAAGTATAACCGGAGTCTCCTACAACAGAAAAAGGCTGGAGATCTTTAACAGTCAGTTTTAGTACTAAGTCATTTCTTACCATACCATATTCATAACTACTTTTACAAAGCCTGAGAGGTTTGTCTGTCTTAACTTTTTGTAGGAGGGCTTTCAGACCGCACAATACACTTATCGCTAATACCTTCCTGAGCACATCTACACTGTTGACTCGAAGACGAGGGAAATACAAGGTTAGAAACGTATAGTAGATAAGCCGCCTTTTGGAAACAAACATAAGTAAATTGACATTTTGTTCGTTTTTTTTTCAGATTTGATATGAACCTTTCTCTGACAAAATATGATTGTTCGACATAAATCACACTTTGCTATGTTCCCTGACTTTCTCTGAAAAAAGCCCAGATTTTGAAACTTCCTGGCAGATTAAAACTGTGTGCCCGACCGAGACTCGAACTCGGGACCTTTGCCTTTCGCGGGCAAGTGCTCTACCATCTGAGCTACCGAAGCACGACTCACGCCCGATCCTCACAGCTTTACTTCTGCCAGTATCTCTAGCCTAGATTTTGCTTATTTTCCGCTCCACGATGATTGTGATAATTGTACTACACAGTGAGAGAATGTGCTAAAATTATCGTCAATGTGAACGAATAGTAAAATAAGACGACGTAAAACAGATCTGATCTCCCCATTCAACTTAGATCATTTAATTTTACAATCGAACTGAACACTTTGCAAAAGAAACGTAGATATGTCGAACAAAGCGATCCTAAAGACGTACAGTTCTCAGAAAAGTCACTCGCGCCATTTACTGCAAGCTCAGAACCAAAGTACTGAGTGACCATCACCCTGTAGTAGATGTTTCCCACATGAGGCCGCGTAACAAAGTGCTCCACATCAAGTTCCCCCGGAATTATATAAAATTTTCCATGTGGTTTCCCAACATCTAATTGGCGAGCTCAGATTCTTCCTCACAACAACTGAATCATTTGTTAGCAACATCCAGTGCCGTTGCACAACGCCCTCTTTCCTAGCACTAAAAGCAGCAGAGTCGCCAAGAATGTTCCTTCCTAAAAAAAATCCCATAATAGTCTTGAATGTTACCTTCTCTGATATCTGCAATATTCTGTGTGCTCGTCCAGTTTCACTGGACTTACAGTACCTGGGAAGAGCGCATCCTTGGAGTTAAATTGCCCAAAATGTCTGTCTGCTTTCTCTGTCTAGTATCCAGCCCAGCTCACCTCACACAGACGTTACACACTTCAATATCAAAGCATAGTAGTAATGTAAAACGTTGCAAATTTTACGGTCTGCTTATGCACTTGCAGGTGACGTTCGCACGCTTGTTGAGCAAAGTGTCGGCGGAGATGAGCTCCGGAGGCTCCGACGGCGAGGTGGTGAGCCGGCCTGCGCAGCTGTCAGGGCTGATGTCAGCTGCGGCCTCTGGGAGCAACGGCGCCTCTGGAGCAGCAGCTGCGTCCCTGCCGCGCTCCGCCAGCAGTCCTCACAGCACCAGCAGCACACAGGTGCAGTCCATGGCACGTAACAACTACACCCCATACTCTACTACTCTACAGCACAGGCGCAAACCATGGCACGTACAACTCCACTCCATACTGTACTACTTTACAGCACAGATCCAGTACATGGCATGTCCTCTCCACACCATACTGTACTACATTACAGCACAGGTCCAATCGATGGCACATACATCTCCACTCCATACTGTACTACTTTACAGCACAGGTCAAGTCCATGGCATGTACAACCCCACTCCATACTGTACTACTTTACAGCACACGTCCTGCCTATGGCACGTACAGCTAGACTCCATACTGTACTACTTTACAGCATAGGTCCAGTCCATGGCATGTACAATTCCACCCCATACTGAACTGTACTACTTTACAGCACAGGTTCAGTCCATGGCATGTCCAACTCCACTCCATACTGTACTACTTTATAGCACAGATCCAGTCCATGACATATACAGCTACACTCCATACTGCACAACTAGAAAGCACAGGAACAGTCCACAACATTTACAACTACCCTCCATACTATACTACTCCACAACACACTGGTGCCATTCATACCCAGTGCTACTACACTCCATACTCTACTACTCTACAACACACAGATTCACTCCATGGCATGTAAAACTACACTCCATACTGTACTACTCTACAGCACAGGTGCAGTCCATGACATGTACAACTACACTCCACACTACAGTAGTCTACAACATGGATGCAGTCCATGGCACCTACAACTACATTCCATACTATACTCTCCTAATGCACACAGGTGCTGTCCGTGGCACATATATCTACACTCCTTATTATCCTACTCTACAGCACACAGTTGCAGTCCATCACATGTACAAATACACTCTGTGTTCCACCACTACTCTGCAGCACACGTGCAGTCCATTGTATGTACAACTACAGTCCACAGTACGCTACTCTACAGCACGAATGCAGTCCATAACACGTACAGCTATACTTCATATTATCCTAACCTGCAGCACACTAGTGCAGTCCACACTGCATACAACTACACTCTTTATTACATTACTCTACAGTGCAGAGGTGCAGTCCATGGATGCAGAAATATACTCGATACTACAATACAATACAGTGCACTGGTGCCGTGCAAGTCAGTTACGACTCACTTTATGTTATACAGTAATACAGCACACTGATACAGTCCATTTCATAATGCACTGTATCACTAGAAACTCGTAGTTGCAATTCGTGCCACAACTTGCTATACCCCATACTACACACCATCACACAGATGCGTTATACAGCACTGCTATGCTTTATACTACTCACACAGTACAATCTGTAGGACTCACTGCTACACTCCAGACCACAATGTATAATCAGCAACATACACTGAGATGACAAAAGTCGTGGGATAGCGATATGCACAAATGCATATGGCAGTAGTACTGCGTTCACAAGGTATTAAAGGGCAGTGCATTGGTGGAGCCGTTATTTGTAAAAATGGTTCAAATGGCTCTGAGCACTATGGGACTTAACATCTATGGTCATCAGTCCCCTATAACTTAGAACTAATTAAACCTAACTAACTTAAGGACAGCACACAACACCCAGCCATCACGAGGCAGAGAAAATCCCTGACCCCGCCGGGAATCGAGCCCGGGAACGCGGGCGTTATTTGTACTCATATTCATGTGAAAACGTTTCGACGCGATTATGGTCGTACAACGGGAAGTAATAGACTTTAAACGTGGAATGGTAGCTGGAGCTAGACGTGTGGGACATTCCATTTCTTAAATCGTTAGGAATTCAGCGTTCCGAGATTCCCAGTGTCAAAAGTGTGCCGAGAATGCCAGATTTCAGACATTACCTCTCACCACGGACAACGCATTGGCCTACGGCCTTTACTTAATGACCGAGAGCAATAAATCTGAGTAGAGTCGTCAGCGCTAACAGACAAGCAACACTGCATTAAACAACCACAGAAATCAATATGGGACGTAGACGAACGCTTCTGCTAGGACAGTTCTGCGAAAATTGGCGTTAATGGACTATGACGGCAGACGACCGACGCTAGTGCCTTTGCTAACAGCACGAAATCGCCTGCAGTGCCTCTCCTGGGCTCTTGACCGTACCACGTAGACCCTGGAGTACTAAAAAACCTGGCCTTGTTGGACGAGTCTTGAATTCAGTTGCAATGAGCTGATGGTAGGGTTCGAGTATGGCGCAAGCCATGGATCCAAGTTATCAACGAGACACTGTGCAAGCTGGTGGTGGGTCGATAGTGGTGTGGGCTGTGTTTAGATCGAATGAACTGGCACACTGACTGAAAATTGATATTCACGGTTACTTAGAGACCTTTTGCAGCCATTCATGGGCTTCATGTTCTCAAAGAACGATTGAATTGTTATGGATGGCAATGTGCCATGTCGATGGACTAGAATTGTTCGCAGATGGTTTGAAGAATAGTCTGGAAAATTCGAGCGAATGATTTGGTCACCAAGATCGCCCAACGTAACGCCCATCGAACATTTATGGGGCAATATCGATGAGTCAGTTCGTTCACAGAATCCATCACCGGCAACAGTTTTGCTATTATGGACAGCTAGAGTGGCATTGTGGCTCATTACTTCTGCAGGAAACATCCAGAGACTTGTAGAGTTCATGCCACGTCGAACTGCTGCACTATCCTCGGTAAAAGGAGATCTGATACATTCGAAGGTATCCCATGACTTTTGTCCACTCAATGTATAGCTCGGATGCAAAGCTTTTACTGCTCCTCTCCCCCTCCGCCAAAACACACTAAAATACTAATCACACGCACTCCGTGTCACTGCTATGCACTATCTGTATCACTTCACCAGAATGTGAAGTCCAAAGCAAGTTTGGCTGCACTCTTTCCTGTACCTTAGCAGATAGTCTAAACCATGGCACTTACTTCTACAGTGTATAATGCTACATATCATCAGCAGGACGCAGTAGTAATGTAAAACGTAGCTAACCACACGATCTACTTATGAACTTGCAAGTGCATGCACTCAACGAAACGTACTGCTACATTTCATACCATGCGACAGCATGCAGATGAATTCTATAGCACTCTTAGGCTCCATGCAAAACTTCAGCACCAGCAGCACACAGGTGCAATCAATAGCCAGTAAAACAACAGCAATTCTTGTTTTTGTCTGGAATCCGTCACAACGAACATATCTTGACAATATTTTTACGCAGTACGAAACATAACGTGTAGCCCAATAGTTTGTCAGAAACGTACACTCTCTGATCAAAAGTATCCGGACACCCTATTAATGCGTAATCGACCAACAGATGTCACGAGATGTGGGCCTGCGAGTGTAAAAGTCTGAATGGGTCGGCTGGGAGAGCTCAGTGACTTCAAACTTCTATTGAGCATTGGGAGTCATCTGAGTAGCGATCCATCATGGACATTTCAACCCTTCTACAGCTGCCCAAGGCGACTGTTGGTTTGATTGTGAAGTCGAAGCACGCAGGAACAACAACAGCTAAAGCAAGGCCAGACACGGACCCTTGAGCATTACGGAGGGTTGTAAAAAATTGCATGAAATCGAACGAAGGAGTCACTACAAAGAGTACCAAAGTGCTAACAGCAGTCCAGCTAGGGCAGTGACTGTGCGTAGGGAGTTAAAATGAATGGGGTACAATGGTTGCGTAGCTCCTCATAAGCCACACATTCCTGTAATCAATGATAAACGACGCTTGAAGTGCTGTACAAACCGATGCTCCTGGGCAATAACTGGAAACGAGAAACCCTGGAGTGATGAATCACGCTTACCTAGTGGCAATGCGATGGAAGGATTTGGGTTTGGCGGACACCTCGAGAATGTTACCTGCCATCACGTTTAGTGCCAACAGTGAAGTACGGTGGAGGTGGTGTTACAGTACGGATGTGCTTTTTGAGATTAGGGCGTGGCGCTCTTATTGCCCTTAGGAAAATTTGTGGTAAGGTCTTATGGGACCAAACTGCTGAGGTCATCGGTCCCTAAGCTTACACACCACTTAATCTAACTTAAACTAACTTACGCCCATGCCCGCGGGAGGACTCGAACCTCCGACGAGGGGCTATTGCGCTTAAAAAATCGCTACGTGCCGAAGGATATGATCACATTTTACAGCATTATGTGCTGCATATAGCAAAGGAACAGCTCGGAAACGACGACTGTACCAGCAAGACGAATCACCCTATCGTAAAGCAGTGTCTGTGATGCACTGGTTTGTTGCCAATGACGTTATTGAAACGGAATGACCTGCCCAAAAACTCTACCGGAACTCAATGGCACACCTTTGGGATGAGTTAGAGCATCTACTTCGCTCCAAACCCCAGTATCCTACACCATTAACTTCTCTGGTTTCGATTCTTGGGCAAGAATGGGCTGTCATTCCTCCACAGACATTAGCACACCTCACTGAAATTGCAGAGTTCAAGCTGTCAGAGAGGCGAAGGGTGGAAATTATTGTCCGCCAATCAGGTAGTGTACTTGACTGTCGAGTGACCTGTGTGTGTCTGAGGGATGTAAACGGTTTCTTCACTTCGTAGTATTTTCATTGGTTTTCTTGCGCCCTCTAATGCTCCTTTTTTTCTTTCTTGTATCGCACGTGATTTATTTGAAGTGCTGACTATTATTTAACATAAGGAGATCGTGAATACAGTATCTAATAAAGATACAATTCATGGTACTTTTAGCTAATGGGCGAAAAACACATGTTATGATACAAAGAAGTCATGTGACAACTCAATTATCTGTGCTTCATCTTCATGGTGATTTCAGAGGCACTAACAACTCTCAATATAGCAATTCATTTTACATCAGTCGTTAGATAAATGCCTCTTATCTAGTTTTTCATGCATTATGTGCTTCAACAACACGCATCCGTGCTACTTCTTCATCTTTCTTAATGTCATCATCTTGCCTTCCATCAGGCCGTCATCTTGACCTTTTCTGATCTCTTGGAGTCCAGCATGAAATTCCTTGGTCTATATACCATCTTCATTGAAGAGCCGTAGAAACTGGTACACCTGCTTAATCTCGTGTAGGGCCCCCGCGAGCACGCAGAAGTGCGGCAACACGACGTGACGTGGACTCGACTAATGTCTGAAGTAGTGCTGGAGGGAACTGACACCATGAATCCTGCAGGGCTGTCCATAAATCATTAAGGGTACGAGGGGGTGGAGATCTCTTCTGAACAGCTCGTTGCAAGGAATCCCAGATATGCTCAATATTATTCATGTCTTGGGAGTTTGGTGGACAGCGGAAGTGTTTAAACTCAGAAGAGTGTTCCTGGAGCCACTCTGTAGCAATTTTGGACGTGTGTGGTGTCGTATTGTCCTGCTCGAATTGCCCAATGCCGTCGGAATGCACAATGGACATGAAGGGATGCAGGTGATCAGACAGGATGCTTATGTACGTGTCAGCTGTCGAATCTAGACGTATCAAGGGTCCCATATCACTCCAACTGCACACGCCCCACACCATTACAGAGCCTCCATCAGCTTCAAAAGTCCCTGCTGACATGCAAGATCCATGGATTCATGAGGTTGTCTCCATACCCGTATACGTCCATCCGCTCGATACAATTTTTAACTAGTCTGACTAGACAGCGGGTTTCCAGTCATCAATACCGGAGTTGAGGGGCCCCGGCGAGGCGTAAAGCTTTGTGTCGTGCAGTCATCAAGAGTACACGAGTGGGCCTTTGGCTCCAAAAGGCCATATCAACGATGTTTCGTTGAATGGTTCACACGCTGACACTTGTTGATAGCCCAGCACTGAAATCTGCAGCAATTTGTGGAAGGGTTGTGCTTCTGTCTCGTTGAACATTTCTCTTCAGCCGTCGTTGGTCCCGTTCTTGCGGAACTTTTTTCCGGCCGAAGCGATGTCGAAGGTTTCATGTTTTACCAGATTCCTGATATTCACGGTACACTCGTGAAATTGTCGTACGGGAAAATCCCCATTTCATCGCTACCTCCGAGATGCTGTGTCCCATCGTTCTTGCGCCGACTATAACACCACGTTCAAATTCACTTAAATCTTGATAACCTGCAATCAGTAACCGATCTAACAACTGCGCTCCTCGACCGTAGCGCCGTATTTTGCCTGTTTACATATCTCTGTATTTGAATACGCATGCCTATACCTGTTTCTTTGGCGCTTCAGTGTACTTACCTGACCACGTATGCCGGCCACTTCATTTGTTCCCCACGGTCATAATTATATCTTCACTGAATATTTCCGGATCTATTTCCTGTCGCTCCTAGCGATACCCAACATTCATCTCTAAATTGCTCGATGCACGACCTCCAGTTTTTGAATGGTTTCGCATTAAAAGGTGAAAGCCGGTCCTACTGACACATTAACTGATTTTATTTAGCTCAGATGCTTCCTGTGTCAAATTATCATACTGGTTGATCCCTGGTAGAAAATACTGTTTCAAGTCTTTTGTTAATTTTTTACGATATATGTAAGCTACGACTGACTCTTGTTTCTTGTGTATGGGTAGTGTTGTTAATGCAATAATTATAAATATTCCCTCTGACCAAAGAAGTGAGGCACCCAGAAGGAGAGGATAAAAGGAAATGAAACTTCACGGATTGAAGGGTATGTGATGTTACTGCAGTGACTACAAGATCGAGTGAAATTTACAAAGAACTCGGCAGTTAACTTGACGGTGTCACATTGCTCCCCGCTCGTCATTGGGGCTCAGTTCGAAGGTTGACTCATCACTGGCGACGATTCTACTCGAGTCAATGAGATTCCAGGCCGAAGACGAGTCTGGAGGCGCTCCGGACAGTGGTAGAATACTAGCCTGACTTTCGCCAGCCACGCGGCCCAAAAAGCGAAATTAGTGGTCTGGGGTGGCATTTTTTTTCATAGCACAACGCCGTCGGTTATCGTCCGCGGCACCCTTACAGCACAGGGGTACGTCGACGATATCCTGCGCCCCGTTTTTTGCCTTTCATGGCAAACCATCCTGGGCTTACATTTCAGCAAGATAATGTCCTCCTGCTCACGGCAAGAGCTTCTACTGCATGTCTTCGTGCTTGCCAAACCCTATCATGGCCAGAAATGTTGCCGGATCTCTCCCTAGTTGAGAATCTTTGGAGTAATATGGGGGGGGGGGGGGGCTTCCAACCAGCTCGGGATTTTGTCGATCTGATGCGCCAGTTCGACAAATCTGGCACGATATCCCTCAGCAAGACATCTAACAACTATTCAATCAACGCCAAGTCGAATAATGCTTGCACAATGGCCAGAAGCAACTTGTTCAATCTGAGAAGCTCTTTCTCTTGAATAAATCATTTAATTTTTCTGAATTTGTAATCATTTTTTTGTCCGTACATGTACATCATATCCACTGATTTCCACCCCACTCGGAAAATTTCTTCGTGGTGTGCCACTGCCGTTTGGTTTTCTTTTTTGCCTTAGAATATATGTTTTCTTCAATGTCTTTTGTTGTTAATTGTAATATGAGCTTATTCCTGAGAGGCAGCAATCTTCACTCAGTTAATGATAGACAGAAATCCTGTCTGCATTTGTATAGCGCCTCTTTGACTCTTGAGCAGAAGGGGATGCTGTATTCTGTTGAATCCATTTACAATAAGCTACCACAAGAATTTAAAAATCTTAGCAGTAATGCACCCACTTTCAAATCGAAACTGTAGAATTTACCTCCTTCTATTCTGTCTGGGAGTTCCTTGAGAAATGTTAAGCAAATTATTGTGTTATGTTGTTGATTGTGTTACTCTACTGGATGTTCAATTTATCTGAAGATATTGAAATATCTCGAAAACTACACATCGGCTCCAAACAATTTATAGTTAAAATATGTTCGTCTCGGAGACAGACATCCGATGATTCCAAACCCGACCATCCACCCCACCATGGAGCGCGTGGGTGGGTGAGGGTGGGAGGGGGGTAATTGATTTGTCATTGGATTGCATTTTGAAATATATGATTTTCTACCCATTTTGTTTTTTCCGATTGCAGCGCCTTCTGTCGCGTAACCAGAAATACGCCAGACAAACCTTATGTATTTTTTTCCGTAAACTCCGAATGGGGTTTCCATTTCAGATTTCCAAGTTGCCTCCCACCCCCACAAACGGTGTGCGATGAGCGGTTGAATTTGATGTCACTGGGTGTCCACTTTTCGAGACGAACAAATTTTAATTGTACATTTTTCTATCTAATGCGTTGTTTTGGAGATATTTAAATGTCTTCATATAAAATGAACACCCTGTATACTCAACAGCTTGCTATCTGTATACGATTCCTGTATACTTTATTTTATATGTTATTACCATTTCTGATGTTAATTTCATCTACTGACCCGTCCCATGACCATGGAGATTTACCTCTTAATTTGGTCCTACGTACATAGACGTGTAAAATGAAATAATCAGTTCGTGTCTTACCATCGTAAAGTTGGAGACACACACCAAGAGACGAGTCACGTAGTCTGGTCACGCAAGTCTGTCAGCACGCGTGTATTCACAACGCAGATGAGATACAGTAGGTAGCTCGGTCACATAGGCACATTGTGAGCGAGGTAGATACTAGAGCACAGCACAAGACGAAGTGAGCTCATGTTGGCGAGGAGGCTGCTTTCATTTCGTGCATGTCGTTAATGGTCAAGCCCAAGTGTATACAGCAGACTGTCGACCGCACCGTCTGAGGACGTAGACACTTTGCGTTCTGGGAAATCTTTTTGCTCGGTCGTAGCAACTCGACAGTTAAACAAGATTCGGGTTCACGGGGTCAACATTCTCTAGGGTAGATCTTTAGTGTTGCGTAAGATGACGTTTCCACATGCATAAACCGCCACACGAGCCGACCACAAGTGTGTGACAAATGGACGTCACGTCTCTTCTGCAGAGCCATATAGGTTGATCGAAGCTATACTGCGGACAGATTGCAGTCGTCAGGAGCCCGTTTCTGCCAGGGCTGTATGGAGACAAATACGAAGAATAGGCGTCAGCAGCCCACGGCCAACTTGTGTCCCAGTGTCTTGCCATGGCTTTTGCCCATTCAGAATGAATCAAGAACAGTCACGGTCCTAAACTGCTACCTTGAGGAACCCATATATTAATGCAGTTTTGATCTGGTAAATGTTTCATTCAAAATTACACTTCATTTAAGAACCGTACTATATCTACCATCTGTAGAATGTATTCAACATGTAATTGGTGCCAATCGTTCGGTACTCCTCTTACTTGCAATGGTTCTAGTTTCGGTTTAATCCATGATGGATACGAGATAGTGGTTGTTAAACTCAGTGTTAAAATCTAGGCTCCCAGCGATAACACTGACATTGAGGTATTTTGAAGGAGTGTGCCCTCAGTTTGGATACTGTGGCGCAGCAGTTGTTAAAATATGTGATTTAACTATCAGAACATACTTCGGGACAACATTACCCTGTTATTAAGTTCTTGTACAGGGTGTTTGACTGTTATAGACAGGAATGAAATGGAAGAGTAGATGGCATGTTGCGTCAGACTGGTCTTGGTGTGACCTGCGTGGGTTTATTTTGATTTTTGGTCAGCCTTTATACCAGGGATGAGAGGCAGTATATCACCTTGGCTAGAAGCGATTACGTTACAGAAGCTTGGTAATTCTCGTGGAGTTGGCAGGATGGTTTCCTGAAGTAGCAAGTTATTACTCTTCCTTTAGTCAATGTATTGTTCTAATGAACACGTTTGCTTAGTGATGCTCTCAATAATCGTTAGAAAGGTTCTCTAACACAGACGAGTGTTTGTACTGTCGCTCAGTCTGCTAACTACTGACCACTTGGCCTAACTAATCATTCAGCAGCGCTGTGAACTAATTCACTAGTACTCAAGGGCCACTTGGCCTACCGAACATGAAACGAGTACCAAGTCGTGAATTGTTCCTGCTATTCTCTCTATTTCCTCTATTCATTCTCTTTGAAACAGGGACAGGCAGTTTCTGTTCAGCACCTGGGACGTTAACAGTGTTGTAATACTGACGTGACTGCACTTGTATGACATGTCTGGGAGAGCATTGGTTTGACGACCCATTTTTATCAGAATTAGTTGCTCGTTTCATTGTCCTCTACTTGCATCTTTCTTTTGTACCTGTAATAGCCCTACATCCTGTATATTTTTATATTTAAAAATGTTTTAATGTTAAGTCACACTCCGCTATCCAAAATTAAAGCAACAAACCGCTATTTCCCCGTCCTGTTTCTAATTCACGATGTAATAGTACTGTCAACAGATATCCTTACGATCGTGTTCTGCACGGAAGATGGCATTTCGGTCAACGGAAAATAATGCCAACGATGACGTCAGGACACCTATCAAACGGAGCAGTGTTTGCTTGGTAGTCCCACATGCACGATTTCTGGGTATATAGTCACAGGTAGTGCAGCACGGCGCACAGAAGACGCCTACCAGACTCTCTGCGGTGGAGGGCCATCGGAATGATGGAAGCTGGACAGTCGCAAACTCATGTGGCCCAATGGCCTGACGTAAATTGTTGTTCCTCGCATGTGTGGAGAGTTTATAGAGCCGAAACTGTATCACCAAGACCAAGACAAGGACGACCCCGTGTGACATCAGAAAGTGAGGATTTGTTATTTGGCTGTAAGTTCACAACGGTACCGCCTTAGTACTGCGCAGCAACCGGCATCTGACCTCGCTGCATCCATTGGACGTGTTGTATCGAGGCAAACGGTGTAGAGATGGTTTCGACAGTGTAGTCCTTACTGCCGTAGACCTGCTGCATGGGTGCCTCTGAGGCGTATTCACAAAAGGGAACGTCTGGAGCGAAGTCATCAATATGCCACCTAGACAGTCGAGCAGTGGGGCAATGTTATTTTCGCATATGAGTCCCGATTTGGTCTGGAGAGTGGTTCTCGGAGGATTAGCATCTGAAGGGAATGTGGAATACCATTTTAAGACCCGAATATTGCGGAAGGAGGCCGATATCGGGGAGGATCACTAATGGTGTTGTAACGTGCGCGCGGGGCCCACAATACTCATAACAGCCTGTACTATGGTAAGTGAGCGGGGTTCACCTTACGAGACAGGATTTTTGTATAGATATTGACCGCGTGTACCTGAATGGTGGCAAATCAGACTTACACCCACTCTGTAATAACAATAATACGTCAAATAAGTCCGAAATGCAACTACACGTCAGGACGGACGAAAAGCAACACAGCAGATGCTACCAATTTGTTAGTAATACGGTCGCCAGCCTAATTAGGCATTAACTGAGTTTCTTCCCTGTACAAGTTGGCTGATATTCGTGCAAAGCAACAAGTAGTAACACTGCATAATATAGTAGAATTTTAGAACCAGAAAATCTATTGAACTGATAGTTTCACGTTCTGTACTGATATGAAAAAACCATAAATACATAACACTACACTATAATGTATACTACAAAACTTCGTACAGTCTATTGATCTGATTAAAATCGGGCATAGGTTACCCTAGAAATAGCACTTTCGAGTCACACATACAATGTCAATTTTGATAAAGATAAAACACTGATAAATTTTGACTTGTATATGGACTTTAACTTTTGATAGTCAAACCAATTTAGAACACTTCAGAATTCAAATAAATAAAAAAAAGGGGGGGGGGGGGGGGGACCCTGAAACTGTTATGATCACTGTATTAAAAAACTTGATTACTTAAATCATTATGCGCTAAAGATTTCCAATATATGAGTTACTACTCTTTTTATCTTATTTCCTACTCATTCAAATACCTTTATATCTGTCTCGAAATAATTAAACTTCATTACTAAATCAATATTAAAGTTATCTTCCAACTCTGTCAGACCTTCGTTATTCATTTACTGGTTCATTAACAAAACAGTTCTTTAAACACCACTCTAACATAGCTAGGTCTGCAGGTAATTATTATTAACACAAACTTTAAAGCCGCCCGAAGTGGCCGTGCGGTTAAAGGCGCTGCAGTCTGGAACCGCAAAACCGCTACGGTCGCAGGTTCGAATCGTGCCTCGTGCATGGATGTTTGTGATGTCCTTAGGTTAGTTAGGTTTAACTAGTTCTAAGTTCTAGGGGACTAATGACCTCAGCAGTTGAGTCCCATAGTGCCCAGAGCCATTTTTCAACAAACTTTAATTTTTCATCTCGGGACACTCGGATTGCACAACATTTGGAAAGGACGCTGTCTAGGTTAGTTGTGAGGATAATTAAATGATAGGAAAGTTCTGGTAAAATTTAAGTTGTTATTAAGTTGTTATTGAACAGTATGGAACAAAAGTAACACTGGTCCATACGAATACAGTACTAAAAGTTTCAACCTGTTTGTATCGATGCGGCGGTTGGCAGGCGGCGAGATGGCGAGGCACAGAGCACACATACAACCACAGCTATGGCTCTTGACGTACCGGCACTTTATTTCTTCATAGCGTCGCAATACTTTTCCGTTTAGTGCCTATGTAATTTTGCCATGCTGTATGGGCGTTGGAACGGCATACCCGAGGCTCAATGAAACTACGTCTTCCAGGAGAGCCTCCTCGCTCCAGAACGTGTTGCTCAGACCAATGCCAAACTCCAACTACTACTGCTGAGCCCGTTGTGCCGTGCAGCGCCCGTGCGCATTTTCCCGCGCTCGCCTGTCATCCACCTTTTACCGCTCCCCTTCAGACAGGGTATTCACCCGAGGTTTTGCATTCTACATATCCTAACACATTGCCTACGTATGGACCAGACGCACAGTTACAATATCAAAAACATGTTACAACAGTTTCAAAATTTGTTACCTTTCAATTCTATTACAATATTGCTTGACATTTGACATAAACATTAATATTAACATTGAAATTTGTTTACAGTTTTCTTAACACAATGGCATGAAACAAGAAAACAAATGAAATCAGAACATCAATTACTCAAGTTTAACGAAAAATCAGAGAAAAAAAATAGTATTTATATGTACAATAGTACAACGTCGTTGTTGTTACAGTGTGAGCAGTGATCATATTGATCACGAACATCTCTTTGTGAAATGGTACGGATGAATCGGAAAGGTTTAACTGCTGTCAGGTATCGAGAGAGGCCCTGGGACCTCACGTACGGTGCTGGGCACCCAGACTTCATACTGATGGACGATAATACTCGACCTCATACAGCACGAGTGGTTGATGTGCTCTTGGAAACGGAAGATACCGCACGGATGGCATGGCCTGCTCGCTCTCCCGGTTTGAATCCCATAGAGCATGTTTGGGATGAACGGAAGACATGTTGCATCACGTCAGCATTCACCAACCACTATCCAAGAGTTTCGAGCAGCTCCGCAGGAAGAAAGGGTGCTATTGCCTCTAATTGACATTCATGAAGTTATTCACCCCAAGGCTGTATTGTTGCCTGAGATGGTCACACCCCATAGTGAGCACATTAACCAGTTGTCGCAATGTGTGCGCAAATCTGTTAAGTTGGAAAAAACGAAGAACATTTTCGTCTACTGTTATGTATGTTGCAGTTGTTTACGTTCTGTATTCTTTATGTTGCTTCTACTTTGCTATTGCCTGCTTATACTGTTTTGTGGCAAAATAAACGCAACCTTGCAAAATTTCCGTTTGTTGCTTTAATTTTGGACACCAGTGTATTTTAATCTTTATCGCTTTTATAAGATTCTTGTAGAATAGTTCTGATGATGATGGCTTGCCCCTTCGAAACGCAACAGTTTCAGTGCTTCTGCGTTGTGAAAGGTGACTGAACCTACATTTTAGTGTTTCTTTTAGTTTCTCCAGTAGACTTTTATGGACGCCTTGGACAGATCTAGAAATATGCGGTGTTCGTCCTGCTTACGGTGCTGTTTGCGGTGTGCAGGGCAGCGACTCCGTGTCGAGCGCGGAGGTGTCTCGGCGGCGGGCGTCGGGCCCAGCGGCCACGGGAGCGCCGCCGTCGGCCGACGCCATCCTGGCCATGTTCCGCACATTCGCGCGCGCGCCCACACCCTCCACGGCCTCCAGCCCGCAAGACGACGACGACGACGCCTCCTCCACCACCTCGTCCGTGCCCTCCTCCAGCCTCACGGTAAGAGCGCGCGCAGCCAAGTGGCACAGTGCTTCTGTTTAAGCTTAGCTTGGATCGTAACACATTTGTGGTGTCCACATGAAACCTCCCTGACTGTCAAATGCAATTTAAAAAAAAAAATACTGCAATAGCAAATTAATCTTTGCGGCATCATATAAAGTACCTCAAAAACATTGAGCGGAAGGTACTACAGGTCAGTATGGTCTCCTTTTGTAACATGTAAAATGTCTAGACTATACTCTGCCTCTACCCATGTGCGCGGAGGCACGCCCGGGGTGATGTAGGCCGCTGCATACACAATTTCAGAGATCGCGAAGGGCACATACAGGCGAGGCACATACAATGTCTTTCACATAACCCCACATGAAGAATTCCAGAGGGGTAGGTGCAGAGAGAGAGAGGTGACAACTTGGTTGGTCCATCACATCCTATCCGTCGCTGTGCAGATGTTCGCTCCAGGAAGTCACCAACAAGTAGACTGCAGTGCGGTGGTATACCATTCTCTTGCAAGATCACATTTGGCTGAAGAGGGAGAAACTGAGGGACATGAAATTGCACTATCGTGTCCAGACCACCGGAAAAATGCTTCTATCGGCAGCTATAGGCGAATATGCTCCTGTTTAAAAGGCTCTGAGTGAAAAGTGGGTTTGGAACTGCGTGACCACTACGGTCGCAGGTTCGAATCCTGCCTCGGGCATGGATGTGTGTGATGTCCTTAGGTTAGTTAGGTTTAAGTAGTTCTAAGTTCTAGGGGACTGATGACCACAGCAGTTAAGTCCCATAGTGCTCAGAACCATTTGAAGTGGAAAGTGGGTTGTCAACTGCCTCATTCTGCCTTCCTCTGAATCTTCACAAATTTTTCCAAAAATTTTGGCATGCGAACACATCTGCGTTGTTTTTAACATGCAATTCGTCTCTCACTCCAACAAGCTTCCCTACCTGTACTCGCTCATACCCAATAATCCACCGTTGCAAGTCGCTCATACCCATCCACTTGCCCATTCTCACTCACTCCTTCAGCCCAACTCACTGTCATTATCTCTTAGTGTCTCTCTAATTTTCACCGTCTCCTATCTGACGCCGGCCAGGTGTGGCCGAGCGGTTCTAGGACCTTCAGCCTGGGATCGCGCGACCGCTACGGTCGCAGATTCGAATCCTACCTCGGGCATGGGTGTGTGTGATGTCCTTAGGTTAGTTAGGTTTAAGCAGTTCTAAGTTCTAGGGGACTGATGACCTCAGATGTTGTCCCATAGTGCTCAGAGCAGCCGGCCGCGGTGGTCGAGCGGTTCTAGGCGCTGCAGTCCGGAACCGCGTAACTGCTACGGTCGCAGGTTCGAATCCTGCCTCGGGCATGAATGTGTGTGACGTCCTTAGGTTAGTTAGATTTAAGTAGTTCTAAGTTCTAGGGGACAGATGACCTCAGATGTTAAGTCCCACAGTTCTCAGAGCCATTTGAACCATTTTCCTATCTGACAGCCACAGCCTCCTTCGTTATGTCCTACTACTGCAGTCTCCTCTCACTGTCATTTTCTCCCTCTCGCTCTCTCTTACTGCTACTATCTCATTCATTTGTTCCACTGACACTGCCTCTGTTCACTGTCACTATCTCTCTCTCTTCCTCATCTACGTTGTCACTATCTCTCTCTTCCTCATCTACATTGTCACAGACTCTCGCCCACTTCCACTTTCTCCTTCTCTTTATTCCTCTCCCACTTTCACTGTCTCCTTCACCCTTTTCCCAGCACTTTTCTGTCACTGTCAACTCCGTTCCACTGCCATTGCGTGCCTCTCTTTCTCTCACACTGTCATTGTCTCCTTCTTCTTTCTATGCGACAACCACTGTCTACCATCTGCCACTGCCTGTGTTCACTATCTCTCTCTTCCTCATTTCCATTGTCACAGACTCTCGCCCACTTCCACTTTCTCCTTCTCTTTATTCCTCTCCCACTTTCACTGTCTCCTTCACCCTTTTCCCAGCACTTTTCTGTCACTGTCAACTCTGTTCCACTGCCACTGACTACCTCTCTTTCTCTCACACTGCCATTGTCTCCTTCCTCTTTATATACGACAACCACTGTCTACTATCTTCGAGTGTTTATTACTTTTCCATCTCTTTTCTGATGCCACTATCTCCTCCTCTTTCTGCACAAAAAAGCTCGAATATGTTCGCCTGCCAAAATTTTTGAGAAAATTTTTAAAGACGCTGTGGAAGGTAGAATGACGCAGGTAGTACTCCAATTTTCAGTCAGAGCCTTTTTTGCGCTTCGATGGGATCATTTTTCCGTTGATTCCCTTCTTTTCCTTGCCACAGCAGGGTATGTCACTCATATGAAAAGAGATTTATGGATCAGTAAAATTTTGATCGTTTACTTATGTGAAACTGAAATAATGTAAGACTAATTTTACACGTCAGACCGGTAATTTACGTGCACGGAAATTTGAATGTGTTTCATTATTACAACATGGAGTCCCAGAACCCTTCTCATGGTAACGGAGACATTTTACAGCATATTTCTCCTTGCTAAGTCACTACGTTTTCGCCTCACTGAATTGTACGTGCGTGTATAAGAAGGATGAATTTGAACCTCTGTATCTCGAAAACCGACAAAGATACCAAGAAAATTTTCACTGATGTTCGGTATCAGGATCTTAGGAATACTGCATAAAAATTTCAGCCATTTACTGTGCATAGCCGTCTTGGAAACACCAGCTCGGCTTTGGTACGAAAAAACGGTAAAAACGCATTTTTGGGGGTGTCTAAAGAAGCGGCGATGAGTTAATGGTGCCTCCATAAGCACCCTACGGTCCACTCTAGACCACATCAAATGCAAAAAGAACCAACCGATTTTCTCCATTTACCTAAGCAAGAGGAAATGTGTAATATTCATACTTGGACCCTGTCATGTAGCATAGTGACACTAAGGCGATCCTCCTGTTGAATATACAAATGGTCCCTAGGGCTATCTAAAACACTTGACCCTACCTTCCCATCACCGACAGAAACAGAGGTATGGGCCCCGGAAGAATCTTGGTTTTGTGCGCCTCGTTACGGAACACATTAGGTAGGGCATGGTGTCGCATGCGTACTGCTAAATTCTTCCTGTTACTGTTTACTCGGTGAAGAATAGTGATCCATGAAGGTAAGGAATGAGGAGGTTCTACGCAGAATCGGAGAGGAAAGGAATATGTGGAAAACACTGGTAAGGAGAAGGGACAGGATGATAGGACATCTGCTAAGACATGAGGAAATGACTTCCATGGTACTAGAGGGAACTGTAGAGGGCAAAAACTGTAGAGGAAGACAGAGATTGGAATACGTCAAGCAAATAATTGAGGACGTAGGTTGCAAGTGCTACTCTGAGATGAAGAAGTTAGCACAGGAAAGGAATTCGTGGCGGGCCGCATCAAACCAGTCAGTAGACTGATGACCAAAAAAAAAAAAAAGTGAGACATCAAGGCAATGGAAGTATGCGTCGTCATCTCCCCCTAATAGTTCAAAGCTGTGCCCTGAGCAGGGCCGGCCTCTGTGACCGAGCGGTTCTAGGCGGTTCAGTCCGGAACCGCGCGACTGCTACGGTCGCAGGTTCGAATCCTGCCTCGGGCATGGATGTGTGTGATGTCCTTGGTTAGGTTTAAGCAGTTCTAAGTTCTAGGGGACTGATGACCGCAGCTGTTAAGTCCCATAGTGCTCAGAGCCATTTGAACCCTGAGCAGGAAGGTGATGTGTGCCGTCGTTTTCGGCGCATGCGAGCATATTCATTGAATTCCTCGAGGACTGAAAGACCATTAACAGTGACCTGTACTGTGAGACACTCCGTAGCCTACGCAAGTCCATCAAGAGCAAACGGCCTGGATACTCACGGAGAGAATGATTCTGCCCCACGGTAACACGCGTCCATACGTCTCTAAGGTCACACAAAGTATAATGGCCAGCTTCAAGTGGGACCAGCTTGAGCATCCGCCATACAGCCCCGAAATGTCGTCCTGCGGCGTCCATGTATTTGGTCCCATAAAAAAAACATCTCAAAGGGAAGCGCTTCAACTCGGAGGACGAGCTGAAGGACACAGCGGAGGAATGACTCCTGTCACAGCCACAGGGATTCTGGCAACAGGGAATCGGGCTTGTGAAACAATGGGATAGTTTTTCCCAGCCATCTGACGGTTAAATTTGAAAAACACTTCAATTATATCCACAGTGATGTTTGTTACCTTTCCTTTTGAACACCCCTCATACTAATCTCGTTCAGTCTGCAGTTGCAGGGTGTAGGGGTGTTTTATTAAACCTAAATATGATGGCATGGTCTTTCCCTGATCCTCCTAAATGGGTGGTGATCGGACCCGACTAGTTTGGTTTTAGGGGCGAGAAATTTCCCAGTGATGGTCGATTACAGAAGCTCTTCTAGTAGGAGCAGGAAATGGCCAATGAAAATGCATACATTCTGGTCCTGATTCTGACTGGCTGGAAGGCCCGAATGTTAAATAATTTCGTGGAGCTGTTTGGAGCTCGATAAATCGATGAGTCTAGCGACAGCCCTCATTGATGTCCATCCCTTACAAGTAGTAACTAGTGTTCCTACATCAAAATCGAATCCCCATGTGGAAGGAACCCAACAGAAATTTATAACATTTTGAAAGAGAGGTGTGGGAATAGTGTAGTGGATCATAGCACAGTATCACAGTGGTCTGCTCGTTTCTGTGAAGATTGGGTAAGCACTGAGCACAACCCAACAAGTGGAAGGCCATCAACGGCCACATACTGCACATCTCAGTTTATTGGTAATGACATTTTGAGAGAGGTTCGACGAAAAACATGTGAGAAAAATTGCATATGACGCCAAAATGTCTGTAAAGTCACTTTACAGAAAAGTTAAAGATGAGAGAAGTTGCTGTCAGATGGGTTTCGCACGATCTGAGTGCAAGCCAGGAAGCAGGTTGCTAAATAATCGCAGAAGAATTACTTAAACGTTATCGAACCGATGGAGAACAGTTCCTGAAAAAGATTTTATCACTTGATGAAACTTGGATACGAGATTTTGAGCAGGAACTGAAGTCTCACTCGGCACAGTGGAAAAGTTCCGGATCTCTAGTCCCGTTAAAATTCCTCCGCCAACAATCAAAGGTGAAACTGATGATGGTCTTTACATATGAATGAATGGAATTACAGCTGCAAACAGAGTGCCCCAGGGGACGTCTGTAACAGGCGTGCACTACAAGCTGTTCCTGCAAAATGTTTTGCATCCGAAGATTCGTCAAAGAAGCTGCTTGCAGCTGGTGTCCTCATTTTGCGCGATAATATTCGTTGGCTTGGTGAGTAAAGGGACCAAACTACAGGGTCATCACTCATTGAAAGCGCACAATACTCTACCAGTAAGAGAAACGCTCGTCAGTTATGGATGAGAAATACTTCCCCACCCACCTGATATGAGGCCAACAGACTGAGCTGTTTCTCAGACTGAAGCAATAACTCCCTGGAAAACGGTTTGATACAATTGATAAAGCATCCAGTGAGGTGAGCCGAGTAAATCATAGAGCTCAAAAATGAAGGTACCCTTGACGAAGTGCAGAAGTTGGAAAACAGTTGGGAAGCTGTCTTCATTTTTTTCAGCGTAGATCGGTTCGGCAATGATGAAGTGGAATATCTACCAACCTTGCACCTCCGTGAGCTGCTAGGGAACCAACTACGGAAAACTTGTGTGTTCTTGTTTTTCTAGTACCTTCCAGATCCTCGAGGATCTTCTCTTTGTAAAGCCGATCTCACACGACTCGTGAATTGGATCGTTAAAGTGTTGTATAACAAGCTTCTGACGTCAGGGCTTGGAAAACGCACGTTGCCGAGTCTTTTCGAAGGTACAGAACAATAGTAACCAGGTCAGATATTCTGAACGCGCATTCGAAAGTGAACCAATGACCGAGCGAGGTGGTGCAGTGGTTAGCACACTGGATTCACATTTGGGAGGACGACGGTTCCGACCCGCGATGGCCATCCTGATTTAGGTTTTCCGTTGTTTCCCGAAATCGCTCTAGGTAAATGCCGGGTGGTTCCTTCGAAAGGGAACGGCTGATTACCATCCTTATTCTTGACACAACTTGACACAATCCGAGCTTACTGACCTTGATGCCTACGGGATGTTAAAAACAATATTCTTTCCTTCCTTTTCTTCTGTGAACCAATGAGCGGCCATCACCTGCCCATGCAGGTCGCTTCTCAGCTCAAACAAGGAGCGTGCCACGGCTCTTGGACATGGCAAGAATTACGCTGATGAACCAATACATTATGACCACTGCCTATCGCGAGACTGGACGTCGCTTGGTTGCTTTGTGTGCACTTAACGCGGTAAGAAAAATAAGAGGGGCAGTCAAATGAAAAGTGAACATACACTACAATGGAACCATGGAGTGGTTCCATTTAAAAGTAATCACCACTCATGTTAAGATATTTATCCCACCCGGAGACGAGACTATTAATTCCTGATCCGTAGAACGCAATCAGCCGCTGACGGATCCACAACCGTACCCAATCTTGAACTTCCAGCTTCGACTGAAACCGACGTCCACCCTTGTCTTTCTTCAGATCGCCAGAAATGTGAAAATAACGTGCTAAAAGATCGGGGCTGTATGGAGGATGTTGCAGTGTTTCCCAGCCAAACCGCTGAAGCGTAGCCTTCCTCCGATTGGCAGTGTTGGGACGGATATTATCTAGCGACAGAATCATTCTGTGCCGGGTAAGTCGACGAGCAGAGTGTCCCCGCAGTCGAAGAAGAAGGTAATCGATACCTTATCGGAACTTGAATGAAGAGCTTTGGATTTCTTTGGCATGGGAGATGTAGGATGTTTCCACTGTTGCCTTTGCCGTTAGCCCTCGGGCTGTCAGAATGCTGTCGTAAAGGGCACAGTTCGTAGTAATAGACGGGAAGTTATCCAGTAAAACAGAAATAATATCCGGCGTTCTCCATGGACGTGTTATACGCCATTTATTGTTCATGATCTACATTAACGACATAGGAGAAAATCTCAGTAGCCATGCTAGATTGTTTGCAGATGACGCTGTCATTTACCGTCTTGTAAAATCATCAGATGACCAAAACGACTTTCAAAATGATTTAGATAAGATATTTGTATGGTGCGAAAAGTGACAATTGAACCTGAATAAAGAAAAGTGCGAAGTTATTCACATGAGTACTAAAAGAAATCCTCAAAATTTCGATTACGCGATAAGTCACACAAATCTGAAGGCTGTAAATTGAACTAAAAACTTAGGGATTACAAATACCCTGAATTGGAACGATCACATAGACATTGTGGGTAGAGCCAACCAAAGACTGCGATACATTGGCAGAACACTTAGAAGGTGCAACAAGTCTACTAAAGAGACTGCTTACACTACGCTTGTCCGCCATATTCTGCAGTATTGCTGTGCGGTGTGGGATCCGTATCAGATGGGATTGACGGAGGACATCGAAAAAGTACAAAGAAGGGCAGCTCGTTCTGTATTATCGCGAAGTAGGGGAGATAGTGCCACAAACATGATACGTGAATTGGAGTGGCAATCATTAAAACAAAGGCGTTTTTCGTTGCAACGGGATCTTCTCATAAAATTTCAATTACCAGTTTTCTTCTCCGACTGCGAAAACATTCTGTTGGCACCCACCTACGTAGGGAGAAATGATCATCACGACAAAATAAGAGAAATCAGGGCTCGCACAGAAAAATTTAAGTTCTCGTTTTCCCCGCGCGCCTTTCTAGAGTGGAACGGTGGAGAGACAGCTTGAAGGTGGTTCATTGAACCATCTGTGAGGCACTAATTGTGAATAGCAGAGTAATCACGTAGATGTAGATGTAGACGGAATCATCCTGGTGTACGATAACGCCCGCTCCCACACTGCCAGTCAGACGAAGGCAATACTACACTTCAGCGATTTGGTTGGGAAACACTGTAACATCCTCCGTACAGCCCGGGTCTTTCACCGTGTGAGTTTCACGAATTTGGCAACCCGAAGAAAGGAATGCGTGAACGTCTGTTTCAGACTGACGAAGAAATGCAAGAGTGGGTGCGGTTGTGGGTACGACAGCGACCAAACTCATTCTACGAAACAAAAATTGGTCGACTCGTCTCCCAGTGGGATAAACGTCTTAACGCATGCGGTGATTACTTCTGAATGGAACGATTCCACGGTCACGTTGTGGCTAGGTGTTCGCATAGCAGAGGCGAATGGTGAATCAGTCTAGTAGCGATATGGGTCGTACATGGTGAAATCCGCTGACATAAGCGACTCTGACAAAGCGCAGATTGTTTGGCAGGCGTCTAGGCACGAATATCAGTGAAACGTTGTCCGTGTGCCGCTGAAGAATTTCCAGAAATCGATTGAAGGCTGGTAAAAAGAGGAGTTGGCAACAAGGTGTTGGACATCTACGCCTCATCACGGAACTTAGAAGTCAGAGGGTCGTCCGCTCGGTAAAGCAGAATAAGCGGCGATAGGCGGCAGAACTGACGGCAGAATACGATTTGGTGCAGGCACAAGTGTTTCGTAGAGCATAGTTCAGCGCACATTGTTGAATAGGGAACACCGGAGCAGACGACTGCGATGTGTTCCAATTTTCGCCCAAAGACATTTGCAAGACGACAACCATCTTCACGAACAGTTCTACGACGTTTGCAGCAGCATGGACTATCAGCTCTGAGACCACGGCTGTGGTTACCCTTGACGCTGCATCACAGACATGAGCGCCTGCGATGGTGTACTCAACGACGAATCTGGGTGCACGAATGGCAAAACATCATTTCTTCGGATGAATCCAGGTTCTATTTACAGCATCATGATGGTCGCATTCGTGTTTGGCGACATGGTGGTGAACGCACATTGGAAGCCATACTGGCGTATCACCCGGCGTGATGGAATGGGGTGCCATTGGTTACACGTCTCGGTCACCTCTTAATCGCATTGACGGCACTTTGAACAGTGGACGTTACATTTCAGATGTGTTACGACCCGTGGCTCTACCCTTCATTCGATCCCTGCAAAACCCGACATTTCAGCAGGATAATGCACGACCGCATTTCGCAGGTCCTGTACGGGCCTTTCTGGATACAGAAAATGTTCTACTGGTGCCCTGACCACCACATTTGTAGTGTTTACTCAAGAGCCAACACCGTGTCGCTACAGGAGGCCGAAATGCACGCGTCTAAATACACGCAGACCGGCGCGAGGTCTGGAACAGGACAATGTCTTGAGAATTGCAATAAAGTACGAAATTCTTGTAATACTTAACTTTAATCCATAATCGGTGTACATCGCTCTTGTACAGATATAATCTCCATTTTACTGTACACTGGTAATGGCGCCTTGCTAGGTCGTAGCCAATGACTTAGCTGATGGCTATGCTAACTATCGTCCCGGCAAATGAGAGCGTATTGGTCAGTGAACCTTTCCTAGCAAAGTCGGCTGTACAACTGGGGCGAGTGCTAGTAAGTCTCTCTAGACCTGCCGTGTGGTGGCGCTCGGTCTGCTATCACTGACAGTGGCGACACGCGGGTCCGGCGTATACTAATGGAACGCGGCCGATTTAAAGGCTACCACCTAGCAAGCGGTGACACCACAACATTCTCCAGATCTTTCATCAATTGAAAACGTCTGGTCAATGGTGGCCGAGCAACTGGCTCGTCACAACACGCCAGTCACTACTCTTGATGAACGGTGGTATCGTGTTGAAGGTGCATGGGCAGCTGAACCTGAACACGCCATCCAAGCTCTGTTTGACTCAATGCCCAGGCGTATCAAGGCAGTTATTACGACCAGAGGTTGTTGTTCTGGGTACTGATTTCTCAGGATCTATGCACCAAAATTGCATGAAAATGTAATCACATGTCAGTTCTAGTATAATATATTTGTCCAATGAATACCCGTCTATCACCTGCATTTCTTCTTGGTGTAGCAATTTTGATGGCCAGTAGTGTATTATGCTACGGTGGGCATTCACTTAAGACTTCCATCGGACTTGTGGTAGTAATCTAAGGCAGCCATGTCAGCTGTGGACTACGTGTACATTTTTGAGAACGACCTGCATCTCATCATGCACGATGTCTTTTGCGACAGTGAGGAATCTTCTAGCAGGATAACTGTCTGTGTCACAAGGTCAAAATAGTGCTACAGTGATTCGAAGAGCATGACAGTGAACTCATGTTGATGTCTTGACCACCAAATTCCACTGCTCTTGACCTGTGGGAACTCGTCTGGGACACTATCTGGCAATTGCTCCTCGCCAACAAGCCACAGGTCGCTATTTTACGGGGGCTGCGTGACCTTTGGTGTCGCATATCTCCCGAAAGCTACCCAGTACTTGTCGGATGCAAAGCACGCAGATTGGCTGCTGTATTGCTTTCCAAAGGTGGACCAACGAGCTAGTGGGGTCAAATCAAAAGACCTGCACACTGCACATGCGCGACCGTTACAGTGTCATGATCGAGTTGAAATTCGTGTCAGCTGTGAGCGAGACCTTAGGCGTGACGGGCATATATGTGTTTGGTGGTTCACGTAGCTGTATCATGAGTAATTCAGTTTTAAAGTGGAAGCTGAAACCGAATCAGGTCGGATTACAAGTAGTAACTAGTGTTCCTATACCAAAATCGAATCCCCATGTGGAAGGAACCCAACGGAAATTTATCACATTTTGAAAGAGATGTGTGGGAATAGTGTAGTGGATCGTAGCACAGTATCACAGTGGTCTGCTTGTTTCTGTGAAGATCGGGTAAGCACTGAGTACAACCCAACAACCCAACAAGTGGAAGGCCATCAACGGCCACATACTGTACATCTCAGTTTATTGGTAATGAGATTTTGAGAGAGGTTCGACGAAAAGCATGTGAGAAAAATTGCATATGACGCCAAAATATCTGTAAAGTCAGTTTACAGAAGAGTTAAAGATGAGAGAAGTTGCTGTCAGATGGGTTTCGCACGATCTGAGTGCAAGCCAGGAAGCAGGTTGCTAAATAATCGCAGAAGAATTACTTAAACGTTATCGAACCGATGGAGAACAGTTCTTGAAAAAGATTTTATCACTTGATGAAACTTGGATACGAGATTTTGAGCAGGAACTGAAGTCTCACTCGTCACAGTGGAAAAGTTCCGGATCTCTAGTCCCGTTGAAATTCCTCCGCCAACAATCAAAGGTGAAACTGATGATGGTCTTTACATATGAATGAATGGAATTACAGCTGCAAACAGAGTGCCCCAGGGGACGTCTGTAACAGGCGTGCACTACAAGCTGTTTCTGCACTATGTTTTGCCCCCGAAGATTCGTCATAGAAGGCCTGGCATGCTTGCAGCTGGTGTCCTCATTTTGCGCGATAATATTCGTTGGCTTGGTGAGTAAAGGGACCAAACTACAGGGTCATCACCCCCTGAAAGATAATGCAAATGGTTCAAATGGCTCTGAGCACTATGGGACTTAACATCTATGGTCATCAGTCCCCTAGAACGTAGAACTACTTAAACCTAACTAACCTAAGGACATCACACAACACCCAGTCATCACGAGGCAGAGAAAATCCCTGCCCCGCCGGGAATCGAAACCGGGAACCCGGGCGTGGGAAGCGAGAACGCTACCGCACGACCACGAGCTGCGGACAGATAATGCAAGACCGCACATTACTCTACCAGTAAGAGAAACGCTCGTCAATTATGGATGAGAAATACTTCCCCACCCACCTGATACGAGGCCAACAGACTGATCTGTTTCTCAGACTGAAGAAATATCTCCCTGGAAAACGGTTTGATACAATTGATGAAGCATCCAGTGAGGTGAGCCGAGTAAATCACAGAGCTCAAAAATGAAGGTACCCTTGACTAAGTGCAGAAGTTGGAAAAAAGTTGGGAAGCTGTCATAAGTTAGAATGGTAAGGGTATTTTATAAAATAAATTACTTTCTTCAGTTCTGCCTTACAGTGTGCCTCACTGCCCTCATTGGTTCATCAGCGTAATTCTTCCCATGTCCAAGAACCACTTGGTAGTGGTTCTAACTCGTTAATGCGGAACCGCCTTATGCTGGAAAAAATTAGTTCCAGTTTTAGCCACCAGGTGAAAATACGGCGCTGTGAATGCAAGACAGAACAGGAATGGATATGTCAGGAGAAAAGTCAAATAAGTGAGAAATGCATAATGTTGATTTTATTATTAACCGCTGCTTACACAGTTTGTTCAATATGAGCTCTAGTGGCACGCTCCTTGTTTGAGCTGAGAAGCAACCTGCATGGGCAGGTGGCGGCCGCTCATTGGTTCACAGAAGAAAAGGAAGGAAAGAATATTGTTTTTAACATCCCGTAGGCATCAAGGTCAGTAAGCTCGGATTGTGTCAAATTGTGTCAAGAATAAGGATGGTAATCAGCCGTTCCCTTTCGAAGGAACCACCCGCCATTTGCCTAGAGCGATTTCGGGAAAGAACGGAAAACCTAAATCAGGATGGCCATCGCGGGTCGGAACCGTCGTCCTCCCAAACGTGAATCCAGTGTGCTAACCACTGCACCACCTCGCTCGGTCATTGGTTCACTTTTGAATGCGCGTTCAGAATATCTGACCTGATTAATATTGTTCTGTACCTTCGAAAAGACTCGGCAACGTGCGTTTTCCAAGCCCTGACATCAGAAGCTTGTTATACAACACTTTAACGATCCAATTCACGAGTCGTGTGAGATCGGCTTTACAAAGAGAAGATCCTCGAGGATCTGGAAGGTACTAGAAAAACAAGAACACACAAGTTTTCCGTAGTTGGGTCCCTAGCAGCTCACAAAGGTGCAAGGTTGGTAGATATTCCACTTCATCATTGCGGAACCGATCTACGCTGAAAAAAAATTAGTCTCAATGCAATAAAGACTTATAGAAATATTTCCATACATAATGGATTAGGGACGAGACTTCAGCAGAACAGGTAGGTCAAACGACTGAGAAAGGCATAATGTTGATTTGATTCTTAACCGTCACATACACAATTTGTTCAGTGTGGGTACCGGAGATGTTGACGAGATGCTGCAGAGAGCCAGATTTGCACATGATGGCCGAAATTCGAACTAATTTTTTTCCAGCGTTGATCGGTTCCGCATTAACATATTAGCATATCTACCTAGTTTCGCTGCCATATAATACTTACAGCCACAATGGACTCTGTGAGTAGCTGCATCCGGTGTTTATGGTAAATCAGGTTGCACCAGCGTCAACTTCTATGATACCGGTTATTATCGCTGCAAGTTTCGACTGTTACTACTAAGAGCCATAGGAAGTTTTCAAAATTGGGTTAAATGGCTCTGAGCACTATGAGACTTAGCATCTGGGGTCATCAGTCCCCTAGAACGTAGAATTTTGAAAACTACGTAAACCTAACTAACCTAAGGACACCACCCACATCCATGCCCGAGGCAGGATTCGAACCTGCGATCGTAGCAATTGCGCGGTTCCGGACTGAAGCGCCTAGAACCGCTCGTCCACAGCGGCCGGCATAGGAAGTTTTCAGTTATAGTATTTGTGTTGACACATACAAGATGTTTCAACCCTCTTTGCATTGTGTCATAAACACTAACTGGACACTAGAACTTTATACGGAAGTTAAATGTTGCACAGAAGATCCAATTTTTCAGTAAGAATATAGTACAGCGCATCCAGTCTCTGGCGACGTGTAAACTATTGAAACAATGTCACAGTTAAACGTCTGAAACGTGACATTGTTACTTTCGATCTTCTGGTCAATATTTCATTTCATTATTTAGTTTCATAGTTTTTGAACATAATTTTTGATGGTAAATGATGCTAGGATTGAGAAGCGGGTCAGAATTCTGCGTTTTGCTCTTGACATGCCCCACTGACTCAGTGATCTTACGTCATAACCGAAGTCACCACGAAAGCTGTTATTTCCCAAGGCAGAAATAGCTTCTCCGTAACTACTCCAAGAGCACCAAAGGTATCTCGCTCTATTGTTCATTCCTTCAGTGAGATGAGATCTAATGTCTCCTCCCGAATGTATCGCGTTTCGTTTGCTGTCCTAATAACTGCGTCGTGTCTGCTACATTCCGCGACTCATCCAAGGGAAAAGGAAATGCAACACTTTTATAACCATTGTTAGCTGCGTCTGCAAATCAAATCGACTAGTAAATCTTCAATGCGGCGCATTACAATGGTTTGAAAAAGGGACGCTGACAGGAGCAGTGGAACAATTCGTGGACACAGTGCCTCTGTCGCTATTAAAACACCGGGTATTTCAAAAATATTCGTCCGATTTGAGACAATGAAAAGTTCGTCATTTATTCGCTCTAATTAGCTTACCTAAAACACATTTTATCCGAAAAAAAAACAGACAAATCATTTCGTGGAACAAGTGGATCTACTTTACGTCTGAAAGACCCTGCATATACTGTCAGGTCTGATACAAGCTTAGGCGCCGACAACATTAATGCACACTTGTGCCTGTTTTAACCATCGTAATAGAACAGAACAAATAAGTAAGGAGACAGCCAGTTTAGCGTCAGGTGCTGTGGTTGTAGTAATGACTGACGAGAGTTGGATGCCAGAGTGTAAAGGAGCCAGACAGGCTTGGCTGCTGTTTAGAGAGAGACGATAGCGCTTTGTGAAAGTATGGGTTGGAATGAAGCACGTCGAATTTCGAGCCACCAGGCTAAAAAAACGTTTACCAGGATGCACCAGAGAATGGTCCATTCAATCCTGCGTGCCTAAAAATGGACCAACGCCTCACAGACCTGCGTTTAAATTGTGTACGTACTATCTCTTATAAAAATTAATTTATATATTGAAGACATAAAGGAGGACTTGTTCCACACAAAATCATCTGGGAAGATTAATTACTATAAAATGATATTAAAAACTAAGATAGCATAGAGAAAGATTCCACTCCCGATTACCTAGGACAAACAATCGTCGTTCGAGCAACTCTGGAGATAATATCGGTCTTCCTGTCCCCTAGCGAGCAGCGGAAATACAAGATGTTTCCATCAACATTTATAAGCTTGCCGACAGGTTTGAGTATATTTCTGCACAACATTGGTGAAATATATGTGATTCATGTCGTTCCATTAGCGTTGGTTATCCCTACCTCGGGACGATTCATGGCGTAGCCATTTTAAGATAAATAAATAGTGTTAAGATTTAACAATTGCTTGCTAAAAGCAAATAAAAAATGTGTTGTGGTTGGAGCGTGATTATTGCAAAAAACAATTTTGTCCTGACATGTTGTTGTAATTGTGATCTTCAGTCCTGAGACTGGTTTGATGCAGCTCTCCATGCTACTCTATCCTGTGCAAGCTTCTTACTGCAACCTACATCCTTCAGAATCTGCTTAGTCTATTCATCTCTTGGTCTCCCTCTACGATTGTTACCCTCCACGCTGCCCTCCAATGCTAAATTTGTGATCCCTTGAGCCGGCCGAAGTGGCCGAGCGGTTCTAGGCGCTACAGTCTGGAATCGCGTGACCGCTACGGTCGCAGGTTCGAATCCTGCCTCGGGCATGGTTGTTTGTGATGTCCTTAAGTTAGTTAGGTTTAAGTAGTTCTAAGTTTTATGGGACTGATGACCTCAGCAGTTAAGTCCCATAGTGCTCAGAGCCATTTTTTTTTTTTTTTTTTTTTTTTTTTTTTTTTTTTTTTTTTTTTTTTTTTTTTTGGTGATCTCTTGATGCCTCAGAACATGTCCTACCAACCGGTCCCTTCTTCTTGTCAAGCTGTTCCACAAGCTCATCTTCTCCCCAATTCTATTCAATACCTCCTCATTAGTTACTTGATCTACCCATCTAATCTTCAGCATTCTTCTGTAGCACCACATATCGGAAGTTGCTATTCTCCTCTTGTCCAAACTATTTATCGTCCATGTTTCACTTCCACACATGGCTACACTCCATAAAAATACTTTCAGAAACGACTTCCTGACACTTAAATCTATACTCGATGTTAACAAATTTCTCTTCATCAGAACGCTTTCCCTGCCATTGCCAGTCTACAGTTTATATCCTCTGTACTTCGACCATCATCAGTTATTTTGCTCCCCAAATAGCAAATCTCCTTTACTACTTTAAGTGTCTCATTTCCTAATCTAATTCCTTCAGCATCACCCGATTTAATTCGACTACATTCCATTATCCTCGTTTTGCTTTTGTTGATGTTCATCTTATATCCTCCTTTCAAGACACTGTCCATTCCATTCAACTACTCTTCCAAGTCCTTTGCTGTCTCTGACAGAATTACAATGTCATCGGCGAACCTCAAAGTTTTTATTTCTTCTCCATGGATTTTAATACCTACTCCTAATTTTGTTTCCTTTACTGCTTGCTCAATATACAAATTGAATAACATCGGGGACAGGCTACAACCCTGTCTCACTCCCTTCCCAACTGCTGCTTCCCTTTCATACCCCTCGACTCTTATAACAGCCATCTGGTTTCTGTACAAATTGTAAATAGCCTTTCGCTCCCTGTATTTTACCCCTGCCACCTTCAGAATTATAAAGAGAGTATTCCAGTCAACATTGTCAAAAGCTTTCTCCTGATAACGACGTCCTCTTGAGTAGTCCCCCCCCGGAGATCCGAATGGGGGACTATTTTACATCCGGAATATTTTACCCAAGAGGACGTCATCATCATTTAACCATACAGTAAAGCTGTATGCCCTCGGGAAAAATTACGGCTGTAGTTTCCCCTTGCTTTCAGCCGTTCGCAGTACCAGCACAGCAAGGCCGTTTTGGTTAGTGTTGCAAGGCCAGATCAGTCAATCATCCAGACTGTTGACTCTGCAACTACTGAAAAGGCTGCTGGGTTTGTCTGGCCTCTCAACAGATACCCCTCCGTTGTGGTTGCACCTACAGTACGGCTATCCGTATCGCTGAGGCACGCAAGCCTGCCCACCAACGGCAGGTCCATGGTTCATGGTTCATTGGGGGGGGGGGGGGGGGGGGATCCTGACATAGTTTCCTGTATTTGTGGATTAAAGCTAATGCACATGTATACAGCATGTGGATTAGCTTTAATGGGAACTGATAACAACGGCACGGTAGCCTCCGGTTCCCAACCAATCCTGACATAGTTTCTTGTATTTGTGGTTGGGAACCGGAGGCTACCGTGCCGTTGTTATCAGTTACCATTAAAGCTAATGTACAGGCTGTATACAGAATGTTGTGTGCATCCATTGTGTGATAGTTGTGCTGGGCAGTGCAATGCAGATCTAGAGACGCTGGATTCCGCAGGTTACAGAATCCAGACGCATTAACACAATAGCAACAGCAATGCAAACAATTAATGCCACAGACGACTTATACCAACACCGACTCAAAGGAAGGCCTCGGCGCTTGTTGGTGACGTCACGTCAGCTAGGCGCGGCGAACGCCAGGTCTGTTGCAGGCAGAAACGCCTGGGCGTGCTTATCACTATAAATGTCTTATTTTTGGACAAAATGTTTGGTATTGTTTTGGATTCTGAAGTTTTATTTAGATAAAAGATTTTGTTACTATCGTGAAGCTACAAATGAAGATCATAGTTCTGCATTACTGAATCATGTCGAAACAAACGTAGATCAATATGAGAAGATGCTTTGGCCCATTGCAAGCTTCGGAAATTTTACATCCAAGTAACTATATTTACTTGATCCATTTTGTTATCAAAACTTACCCCAACCCCCTTACAATTAACTCGTTTCTTTTAATTATTTATTTATTTTCGCTTGACATCGTCACTGGAAATGTGAACTAATTTACATGTGTAAATGTCCAACTGTTGCCAGTCATTAGATTACAGTCGTTTTCAATGAAAGGAATTCTAAACAGGAAACAAAATAGCTTCATACACCGAAAATACTGCTGAGCTTAAACTTTTTTAAACATGCACATTAGAAAAGATAAATATTCCCCTCTTGCAAGTGAAAGGAGAAACTTTATAAGATAAAAAATTTTATTTGTTAAAACAAGTATCTCTCTTTTGCCTCTTCTTCTGTCCCCCACCCCATCCCCCAACGTGTACAATCGCAAGATATTTCATTAACATTCAGTGCTCCTCACCCCATAGTCAACCAAGGTACCTAAAGAAGAGCACCAATATGTTCACAGTTTCTTGTAAAAGCGACCCAGTACAAACGTAACTTCCTCAGATTTACAAATAAGGCAAAGAAGCACGAATTCTGTTGCTGCTGGACCATGAAGCTGTTTTTGTATGTCAATCCTTAAAACAGGTGGAAATTTACGTTCAGGAGGACACTATCTGTTAAGAAGTGTAATGAATTGCATAATTAATTGATTGCAGAAATCTCTCAGAACAATGTTTGTTGGTCAATTACCGCCAATAGTTTCACATTTTCCTGTGTCACAGAGGGAGACACCACCATTATGCGTATGCCTGCAAACAGATCTGGCGTTCGCCGTGCCTAGCTGACGTGACGTCACCAACAAGCACCGAGGCCTTCCTTTGAGTCGGTGTTGCTTATACCCTCTCTCGATCAGGAACCATTGCAACGCTAAAAACCCAAGTATCCATATGCGCACTTGCGCCTCCATCGGACTTTTCCTGCCAGATGTTAGTGAGTGTGCAACTGTCGGCCGGCAGGTGGAGTCGCCGCCGCCGTCGATGCGCAACACGATCGAGGTGCCGGTGCTGGACGCGCTGTCGCCGCACCGCGGCTCCTCCAACCTGCTGCACCCGCCCAGCATCCTGCTGGAGCTGCCCGCCAAGTGCCTGTCGCCCATCACGGAGATGCCGACGCCCGTGCCCACGCCCATCATGTCTCGCCACGGCTCCTGCGCCGCGCTGCCCGCCATCACCCTCACCCCCAACGAGCACGACGACGCAGAGGTGAGGCCGCCGCCAGCTGCCTACTGCACGCTCGGCGAAAGAAGGTCCCTAACAGCTGTAGTGTGTTTGTGCGCCGCTCTCAACCAATCACGTAACGCGATTTTGTATATGTCTCTTTGGCAACGCCTTACTGTTGTTGTCGCTCTGTAAAACACTAATGTCTCGCCTGCAATGGTTTGCGAAACACAGTTGAAAACTGGCAACAACGCTGACAGCTGTCAGGGATCTTCCTTCATGGGCCCAATCAAGACATCACCAACAATGCCTGCCCGAACGTTCACAGAAAATCTGTGTCGATGACGTGATTGTACAATTGCGTGCGGATTCTCGTCAGCCCACACATGTTGATTGTCAAAATTTACAATTTGATCACGTTGGAATGACGAAACTAAAATGAGCTCTAAGATGGAAAGTAAGCGTTTCCGGACACATGTCCACATAACATATTTTCTTTCTTTGTGTGTGAGGAATGTTTTCTGAAAGTTTGGCCGTACCTTTTTGTAACACCCTGTATAAATGATCTAGTAGAAAGCATGGGACGCTCTTTAAGGCTGTTCGCAGATAATGTGGTTGTCTATAACAGAAGTAGTAACCCCAGAAGATAGTAACGATTTGCAGAATCGCCTCCAGAGAATTGACGAATCGTAAAGACTCTGGCAGTTTAAGATTTTTAGCATATTACGGCCCCGTCAGCAACTGTGATAGACTAATACATTGAAAAATTCGCCTCAGTTGCGAAAATTTTCTGGTTGTTTTGCAGGTTTCGGCTAGAATAATCTAACCTTCTTCAGAAGCATAAAATTACTATAACCACGTCGAATTAAAACTACTTAACTGAAGTCCAGCCCCGGCATCACTTCACCACCCGGTTCGACATGATACCACGGTACTATAGGTTTTAATTTTTAATGTTGGCTGTGCCGTACTCTGTCATGTTATAGTAATTTTATGCTTCTGAAGAAGGCTAGATTATTCTAGCTGAAACCTGGGTAAAGACCAGAAAATTTTCGCAACTGAGGCGGATTTTTCAATATATTGCTCTGGCAGATGACATTGAATGTAAATAAATGTAATCTATTTAGGAAAATAAACCCACTACAGTACAGCTACACTATTGAGAAGTAACCGCTGGAAACACTATCTACCATAAAATATCTAGGAGCAACTATCTAGGACGACGTTAAGTGGAATGACCACATTAAACAAACAGCTCAGAAAGCAGATGGCAGACTAAGATTAATAAGAAGACTCTTAAGGAAATGTAACGCATCCATAACGCATCCACGATGGAAGTGGTTTACAAAGCGCTTGTTCGAGAGATTCTTGAGTATTGTTCATCTGCCTGGGATCCCTACCAGGTAGGACTGATAGAAGATTTAGAAAAGGTCCAACGAAGAGTGTCGCGTTTCGTCACGGGATCGTTTAGCCGAGTGAGACCGCTAAGGAGACGTTCATCAAACTCCACTGGCAGACATTATGAGAGTGACGTTGTGCATCACGGAGAGATTTACTATTGAAATTTCGAGGGAGCACTTTCCCGGAAGAGTCGGACAACATACTATTTTCCCGCTCATGCGTCTAGCGTGATGAGCACGATGACAAAAATCGAAAAATTAGAGCCAATCCAGAGGCTTACCGACAATCATTCTTCCCATGCGCTATTCGCGAGTGGAATAGGGTTGGAGGGCTCAGTTAGTGGCACAGAAAGTACCCTCCACCGCACACCATTAGCTCGCTTGCCGAGTATGATGTAGATGTAGAGGAAGAATTAATGGAATAACACAGATGTTGCAGTGCTCACTATAACCAGATATTACACTGGTGTCGACGATGGACTGTGTCTCGTAACGTCTCTGTTCCGATCACGATCGATAATTCGGGACATACGGTATTCCTGTGCTGTCCTGAAAATTTCCTGAGTCTCTAATGGGTCATTATTCAAACAGCGCACTCTAACCTCATGAGAAGGGAATGAAAGGCATTGTACATATACGGTCTCTCGGTATAAAGTGCATGCTTCCACGTACTGTTGAGTTCGTAGCCCGTGTCCCTGCTAAAGTTGTTGAGACACGTTCCCGTTGCCACAGCCTCTTTGATGTTTGAAGTGTGGGCTTGAATCCGTGTCTGCTCAAAACTAGATTTCACAACGCTGTGTTCGGAAAAAGCAGGTTTTTATATATTTCTGTATCGAAGTGCTGCTCATATTCGGTACAGCTCTGAAAAACGGTTCGAACAGGCCTTACCATCAGGTTACTGTCATATTCACATGGAGTACTGTAAACAACTGGGACTTTGTGGTCGTGATTATCCTGCACAGGGCGTAATATACACTCTGATTTTCTTGCTTTACCGAAAGACGGTTTTAAAACCATGCCTCTTTAAGATTCGTACAGTTTTTTTTATGTTCTATAGAACGAAAGGAGCTTCGTGTATTGATCTTTGTGTTACTCGATGAGATATGGATTTGTTTTCCGGACACAGCTGTCTTTATATCACGTGCCCAATATCCGTTTTGTTTCAAAACAGTGATTAGACGGATTATTTGGGCACTTAAACGGTTCCTGTCAGATTTACTTCTGGCTCTATATATCAGAATCTTCATCACAGCTCTCTTTTGTGCAGGACGATGTAAATTGTGCCGGTTGTGACAACTGTCTGTCTGGCTCGGTGTACGATTCACCGAACGTCCATGCCGATCTTCCAGCTCCTCCTCAACTAGAAAGGCTAATAAGAGGAGTTTTCCTTCAGTTTGCATTCACTCTTTCCTGACAAGGGCTAGTACATCGTGAACATTTAACACGGCAAATCAGTCGTGAACGCCTTCATGGGTATACCGAACAAATTGTATCTTAAGAATTTTCAGTACTTCATGAACTCTTCACTTACCCCAGGTCTTCATTACAAACAAGAGTAATATTTTTCGATACGTCGTGATTCACCCTCTTGCTCGTACTTTTCCTCGTTAAATGGGTATCTCACAATCTGGATGGGACAGTGCATACGTCGTGCTTCTCTCCAGTATCATACCTAAAACATTAAAACCTATTCCTACACAGGTAGTAAACCACCAATCCCAAGCTAAAACCAGAATTTAAGCAAAAAGGAAGATCCATTTGCAGGAAAACGTATTTATCGTCACGACTAGTTTCGGCTCCTACGCCATTTTCATGAGGCCAGTTAGTTTTATCATCAACGGTCCTGATGTAAGTCTCTGCGTGCTCCGGGAACACGAGATTCAGCTTCCACTACCCTCGTCCACCTCCTTACAACCTCTACTCCTACACACACGCACACGCACACACACACACACACACACACACACACACACACACACACACACACACACTACGATACTCCAAAATACCTGCGAGTAAAAGTGGATCATAGACTCACGTTCAAAAATCATTGCCATAAAACAAAGTTTAAAGTATCTACCCGGAACAACGTCATCCGTAAACCTATTACCATCACCTGGGGCTCACAGTCAAACGTGCTCCGTACATCTGCCCTGGCACTACGCTTCCAGTTTGTCAGAATTCCACACAAGCCAAGTAGATGGACGCATTGTGACTGGTTGCCTACGACTAACTCCCGTCACCAAAATTTATCAAATTACGCGTATAGTGCCACCTTACATCCCAGAAGAACAAACCCAGAAAAGGAGGAAAATCGATCCCAGACACACACTGTTTGTACGAACCACAAAAACCTATGTTGAGGTCAAAGCGGAGCTTCATGCATACAACGTAAGCAATTTCATCAGCACCTTGAACTTGCAGAACAGAGCAGCGAAATACATTAACCGAAAGGGTTGGGGAGGCATCAAGGAGCAACGTGCTGTGGGCTTTCATCTGCTGTAGGTGACATGGAAGCCACTAAACCGATTGAACAACAGAGTGACGATGCAAGACAAACCTCATGAATTGGGGCTTCATGACTGAAGATCAGTTGTGTGAGTGCAGTGACCTTCTAACAATACCACCACTTGCAAAATAGGTTAGAAATAAGATTAATAATGTTGCTCACGCAGCATATGTTCGTTTTATCGGGCAACAACAAAGTTATTGACTGTGGATGGTATCGTCAGAATGGAAATAATGAAGTCACTGTAAAAAAAGTCATTAATTTTGGCACTTATCTTGAATGGATTCCCACGTAGATTTCGTCGAAATTATGGCTCATCTTGTTGATTCTAGGGTGATTGCACTTTGACCGCTAGAAGTTCCAGATCTGTATTTTAGCAATATTTGAAGACCTAACAAATGTGTTTTTCAGGAAAATCTTAATGATCAAACAATCCCAGATCAAAACAATGGTATGATAGAAATAATTTTTGACTTTGTGTTCACGATCCACATTTTTATTAAACTTCTTGTAAATTCACATATACTTCTTCTTAATTGTCACATCATCAAGAAAATAGTTTTGTATCAATCTTCATATATTTAATTTCCGCTTTAACCAAACACAAGACTTGAGTGTTCTTTTACAAAGCGCAATAACAACTTAACTTCTGCAAAGTGAAACAAAGACTGCTCTGTACGCATTCGCGCCAAAACGGTTACAAGTAAGTCAAAGATTATGAGAGTCTCACAGAAATGAATACACACAAGAACCATATCACTGTAATATACCGATACATCGGAGTACCTATACATTAATAAAACCAAACGTGAATATTGTCACAAAATATGTCTGTTACTTCGCAGAAAAGTAGTGCGATGTTACTGGTATCGAGATCTGGGGATGGAGTGCCGTAATGGTCACGTAAATAAAGAACCATTACAACCTGCAGGACCCACAACGTCTCCTGGTCGGCAGAAACCTTCCTGATAACTGCAGCACAGAAGATTGATATGCTGCAAGTGATAAGGTCATCAAGACAGCGGCGTTCTTGAACTTACTGTCTAATGTAACAGAAAATCAGCAATGCCCTGCAGAATTTTGTTATAGTTTTTATTACTCTGTATTATCTAGGTTGCAGACACGTAAAATGAAATAAACGAACAATAAATCGACATATCGCCAACTCCCCCCACTTCACTCTCCCCCTCCCCCCTACAAATACAGGAGTGTATCCTGAACACTTATCAATTTACGATATGGTTACTGCTGAAATAACCAACTGATCACTCCAAAATAATGTACAGGCCGAAAATGTTTGTAACAATAAAACGTTTTTATGGACAGGAATCTGTATATTGAGCAAGCAGTGAAGGAAACAAAAGAAAAATTCGGAATAGGAATTAAAATCCATGGCGAAGAAATAAAAAGTTTGAGGTTCGCCGATGACATTGTAATTCTGTCAGAGGCAGCAAAGGACTTGGAAGAGCAGTTGACCGGAATGGATAGCGCCTTGAAGGGAGGATATAAGATGAACATCAACAAAAGCAAAACGAGGATAATGGAATGTGGTCGATTTGGTCGGGTGGTGCTGAGGGAATTAGATTAGAAAATGAGACACTTGAAGTAGTAAAGGAGTTTTGCTATTTGAGGAGCAAAATAACTGATGATGGTCGAAGTACAGATTATATAAACTGTAGATTGGAAATGGCAAGGAAAGCGTTTCTGAAGAAGAGAAATAGGTTAACATCGAGTATAGATATAAGTGTCAGGAAGTCGTTTCTGAAAGTATTTGTATGGAGTGTAGCCATGTATGGGAACATGGACAATAAATAGTTTAGACAAGAGCAAAATAACTGATGATGGTCGAAGTACAGAGGATATAAACTGTAGATTGGCAATGGCAAGGAAAGCGTTTCTGAAGAAGAGAAATTTGTTAACATCGAGTATAGATATGTCAGGAAGTCGTTTCTGAAAGTATTTGTATGGATTGTAGCCATGTATGGGAACATAGACAGTAAATAGTTTAGACAAGAAGACAATAGAAGCGTTCGAAATGTGGTGCTACAGAAGAATGCTGAAGATTAGATGGGTAGATCACATAACTAATTAGGAGGAATTGAATAGGATTGGGGAGAAGAGGAGCTTGTGGCACAACTTGACTAGAAGAAGGGATCGGTTGGTAGGACATGTTCTGAGGCATCAAGGGATCACTAATTTAGTATTGGAGAGCAGCGTGGAGGGTAAAAATCGTAGAGGGAGACCAAGAGATGAATACACCAAGCAGATTCAGAAGGAAGTAGGTTGCAGTAGGTACTGGGAGATGAAGAAGCTTGCACAGGATAGAGTAGCACGGAGAGCTGCATCAAACCAGTCTCAGGACTGAAGACCACAAGAACAACAACATGGACAGGAACTGCTGTTTAATCATACTAATAACAATAATAGCTGATGTCCTAAATGAGCACCATATGGGATATAACACCTGACGCCAGACTATCATCATCTTTGGGGGTCCCCGGGGCAACTGGTCAGTAGTGAGTGACACATGTGCTTACTTACCCCCAGCAACTAGCGCCGCCCAAAGCCCAGTGGCAGAGTACGAACACGAGGCTGTCGGTGTGCCAGCAGAGCCGGCAGTCGTCTGGCGGCCGGACGTCGCCCGCCGCCGCCGCCGCTCCCGGCAACCCCACGCCTGCGGCCTCCGCGGCGCCGCCGCCCCCGCAGGCCGCCCCCGCCGTGTCGGTGCCCACGCTGTGGGTGCAGCACGCGTCGCCGCCGGCCACGCCGCGGGCACGCTCGCTGTCGACGACGTCAGCCGGCGCGCCCGGCTCGCCGCCCCCGCAGCAGCGCCGCCAGATGCTCAAGGAGCTGGACAAGCCCGCCTCCCTGGACCTGCCGTGCCCGCCGCCCATCATCACCGTCACCTGCAACCTCAGCGACCCCGACTCGGACGACGACGACGACGACGACGACGACGTGGGCGCGGGCGCGAGGCGGCGGCGGCCCGCGTCCGCGGCGAGCGCGGGGGGCGGCGGGGGCGGCGGCCCGTCCGGGCTGGCGCCGGCCGTGGCGCCCTCCATGTGCTACCTCAGCCCCTTCTCCATGTGCTCGCGCGCCGACCGCACCGCCTCCGAGTCCAACCTCAGCTCGTCCGGCTACAGCTCCATGGCCAGCCCGGGCCCGTCGCGCTGCGGCTCCAACAACCCGCTCTGTCCCAGCGAGGTGAGTACGCTACTCCCCCTTCTCCTTTCGACATGTTTTGGGCCACGTAACACGTTACTTGTGAAGCTATTGAAATTTTCCACGCTACTAAGGTAAGGCTCAAATGGCTCTGAGCACTATGGGACTTAGCTTCTGAGGTCATCCGTCCCCTAGAACTTAGAACTACTTAAACCTAACTAACCTAAGGACATCACACACAACCATGCTCGAGGCAGGATTCGAACCTGGGACCGTAGCGGCCGCGCGCTTCCAGGCTGTAGCGCCTAGAACCGCTCGGCCACTCCGGCAGGCACGAAGGTAAGGTCGAATGGGCTCCGCGGGTAAAACCAACATTTCATCCCAGTCTCCTCGTGGCTTCGATTCGTTCCACAGACGAAACGTTTCGTTAACCAACGAAACCCAGTCAATAACAGTTTAGCAGCGAGGAAATATTTAAAACTGGACATTCATGGCAGTGAAGAACTTACACTTTATATCATTATTCCTTGTTCTTACTGTCGGTTTTGGTCCTTTTTTTGCTTGGCCCACTGACACTAGTCTAACGCTCAAAAAAATCCACGTAGTCCTTGAGAATGGCGTTTTAGCTCCGAAAGGAGTTGCACTAAAGCAGAGAAATAAAATAATGTAAACAAAGAGGGCGTATAGATACACTACTGGCCATTAAAATTGCTACACCAAGATTAAATGCAGATGATAAACGAGTATTCATTGGACAAATATATATTAGAATTGACATGTGATTACATTTTCAAGCAATTTGGGTGCATAGATCCTGAGAAATCAGTACCCAGAACAACCACCTCTGACCGTAATAACGGCCTTGATACGCCTGGCCATTGAGTCAAACAGAGCTTGGATGGCGTGTACAGGTACAGCTGCCCACGTAGCTTCAACACGATACCACAGTTCATCAAGAGTAGTGACTGGCGTATTGTGACGAGCCAATTGCTCGGCCACCATTGACCAGACGTTTTCAGTTGGTGAGAGATCTGGAGAATGTGCTGGCCAAGGCAGCAGTAGAACATTTTCTGTATCCAGAAAGGCCCGTACAGGACCTGCAACATGCGGTCGTGCATTATCCTGCTGAAATGTAGTGTTTCGCAGGGATCGAATGAAGGGTAGAGCCGATGGTCGTAACGCTTCTGAAATGTAACGTCCACTGTTCAATGTGCCGTCACTGCGAACAAGAGGTGACCGAGACGTGTAACCAATGGCACCCCATACCATCACGCCGGGTGATACGCCAGTATGGCGATGACGAATACACGCTTCCAATGTGCGTTCACCGCGACGTCGCCAAACACGGATGCGGCCATCATGATGCTGTAAACAGAAACTGGATTCATCCGAAAAAATGACGTTTTGCCATCCGTGCACCCAGGTTCGTCGTTGAGTACACCATCTCAGGCGCTCCTGTCTGTGATGCAGCGTCAAGGATTACCGCAGCCATGGTCTCCGATCTGTTAGTCCATGGAACTGAAAACGTCGTCGAACTGTTCATGCAGATAGTTGTTGTCTTGCAAACGTCCCCGTCTGTTGACTCAGGGATCGAGACGTAGCTGCACGATCCGTTACAGTCATGCGGATAAGATGCCTGTCATCTCAACTGCTAGTGATACGAAGCCGTTGGGATCCAGCACGGCGTTCCGTATTACCCTCCTGAACCCACCGATTCCATATTCTACTAACAGTCATTGGATCTTGACCAACGCGAGCAGCTATGTCGCGATACGACAAACCGCAATCGCGATAGGCGACAATCCGACCTTTTTCAAAGTCGGAAACGTGATGGTACGCATCTCTGCTCCTTACACGAGGCATCAGAACAACGTTTCACCAGGCATCGCTGGTTATCTGCTGTTTGTGTATGAGAAATCGGTTGGAATCTTTCCTCATGTCAGCACGTTGTATGTGTCGCCACCGGCGCCAACCTTGTGTGGATGCTCTGAAAAATGGTTCAAATGGCTCTGAGCACTATGGGACTCAACTGCTGAGGTCATTAGTCCCCTAGAACTTAGAACTAGTTAAACGTAACTAACCTAAGGACATCACAAACATCCATGCCCGAGGCAGGATTCGAACCTGCGACCGTAGCGGTCTTGCGGTTCCGGACTGGAGCGCCTTTAACCGCACGGCCACTTCGGCCGGCTGGATGCTCTGAAAAGCTAATCATTTGCATATCACAGCATCTTCTTCCTGTCGGTTAAATTTCGCGTCTTTATGACGTCATGTTCATGGTGTAGCAATTTTAATGGCCAGTAGTGGATATTATGTACACTGACCGAAATGGAAATTGTTACACGTGTGCGATATTTATCAAACTTTGTGGGGTTGTTCATCACATGACGGTAATTGAATGATTAAACTTTCATTCCATACGGCAGTGATGTCCACCATCAGCAACAGTATCAGTTGTTACCCCTCGACCCCCCGGCACGAATACACTCTCGCTCTCGCTGCGGAATTGAAGGACATATCCTCCAAATGTCATGATGAGTAATTCCTTGCTAATCCTGAAACACATACTGTGATAGTTCCTGAATACTGCTTGCAGGATGTTGGTATAACAGTATACCTCTTCGCATCGCATCCAAGACATGGTTTGTTTATGACAAATCAGTCCGGATTTTGAACAGCCCGCTCCACTCCTTGGAGTGGAAAAAAAAATCAAGCCATGGTCTCCCCTATAGTTTATATCCCCCACCCACCGCCCACACCACACATACACACCACACACAAACACACACATACAAACGCAGAGAGACAAAGAGAGATGGTTCAAATGGCTCTGAGCACTATGGGACTTAACTTCTGAGGTCATCCGTCCCCTAGAACTTAGTACTACTTAAACCTAACTAACCTAAGGACATCACACACACCCATGCCCGAGGCAGGATTCGAACCTGCGACCGTAGCGGTCCCCCGGTTCCAGACTGTAGCGCCTAGAACCGCTCGGCCACTCCAGCCGGTCAGAGAGAGAGAGACTTCGTCCGTTATCAAACAGACGATTCATTGGTGCCTCACGATGTGCCCTGTCAACCGATCCCTTCTTTTAGTCAAGTTATGCCATAATTCCATTCAGTGCTCCTCATTAGTTACTCGGTCTACCCAGTTAATTTTCAGCGTTCTTCAGTAACATCAAATTTCAAAAGCTTCAGTTCTCGTCTTGTATGAATGACTTATCGTCCACGTTTCATTTTCGTACAAAGTCCACACTAACAACTGCAGAAAAGACTGCCTAACACGTAAAGGAAATTAAATTATCGTATGGCATTCAAGGCCGGGAGTCCTCGCCGAGCTGTACGTCTTTTCAGGTGACGTCACATTGGGCGACTTCCATGTCGACGATGATGAAATGGTGACGAGGGCAATACAACACTGAGAAAAATCTCCGACCTGGCCGGGAATCGAACCCGGGCCCTATGTATCACACTCAGACGCGCTGACCGCTCAGCTTTTCTTTTCAAAATCTTTTATTGTCCTAAAACACAATGAATTACAATGTTACACAAAAACTGATGTAAACTCACGGGATGTGACAATTAAATTTATATTAGATAATAACGAACTGCTCCTCTTCAGAAATGCTTTTCGTGCTGTAAGCCAATGTGGCCTTTTTTTTCTCTCTACTTCGACCATCAACAGTTATTTTGCCGCACAAACAACAAAACTCGTCTAATGCTTTCAGTATCTCATTTTCTAATGCAATTCCCTCAGCGTCGCCTGATTTAATTTGACTGTATTCCATTATGTTTATTTTACTTTCGTTGATATTGATCTTTATAACCGCGCTTCAAAACATTATCCATTCCCGTAACGTTAAGCACGCCAAATATCCGTCATGTAATCGCACCAGTCTCCACATATACAAATGACTTTTTCTTACGGTATAAATAAGTTCACATAAGGATGAACTTTCAATCAACATATTGCACACAGATAGAAATACTTTGAGTACCAGTTTTGTAACACTTTCCATATTCATCAGTGTGTAAGTTACAGTCAGGCACAGGCCGTGCGAAATGGCTGTCGACAGTGAGACGATAGACCTGCGATTACCAAAACTACGGTTCGGTTGTTTGGGTAAAATACATAAATGACGTAATAAATAGTAGCATTACCGGTAGTATTGGTAACACTGTTAGGGAAAGGAACGTAAATGAATGTGTGAGAGGGGAACTGGCAACAGACAACTTCTCTTTGTTTTTTGTTTGTTTGGTTGTTTTGCACATAACAGAACCGCACATCAAAAAAGTGGTTCAAATGCCTCTGAGCACTATGGGACTTAACATCTCAGATCACCAATCCCCTAGAACTTAGAACTACTTAAACCTAACCAGCCTAAGGACATCACACACATCCATGCCCGAGGCAGGATTCGAACCTGCGACCGTAATGGTCGCGCGGTTCCAGACTGAAGCGCCTAGAACCGCTCGGCCACACCGGCCGGCAACCGCACATGGTTCAGCGCTAGTTCAGTGTGTATTTTATGTTCTTACAAAATATAAATCGCATTTTATAACTAAAAGAAGTTAGCTGCTTGCGTAACTTACTCTCTTTTATGTAATAATTACCTTTGATGCAGGCACATTTTGCATGCACAAACACAAACAATCTATATATTATTGTTGTCATTTTGTACTCATATGGTTCAAATGGCTCTGAGCACTATGGGACTCAACTTCTGAGGTCATTAGTCCCCTAGAACTTAGAACTAGTTAAACCTAACCAACCTAAGGACGTCACACACATCCATGCCCGAGGCAGGATTCGAACCTGCGGCCGTAGCGGTCTCGCGGTTCCAGACTGCAGCGCCTAGAACCGCACGGCCACTTCGGCCGGCGTCATTTTGTACTCACCAGATTTTCTTGACCATGATCAAAGGCAAGAGTTTCCTGTTAGTATCGATAAGTTGCTTATGAATAACAGAAACATATTTTATATGAGCTCCACAAAGCACTGAAACGATGTTTGATGCTATTTTGTATTGAATTTTTTTTTATTTCTCATTTTTTGAAGAAACTGCATGTTGTAGCCCTATATGAAAAATTTGTTTTTTACCACAACATCCTTCTGTTTTATGTTACAAATCAACAAGTTTCGAATTAAACTTAATTAAACAATTACAAGTTCAATTTTCTATGAATACTGTTTATTTAAGTAACAGACTGGAGGATAACTACATAGAACAAAAATATTCTGTAGGCTACTCGGCCCTTTATACAGGGTGTCCGAAAAGTCTTTCCTTGATTACATAAATTGATAACTTAGGCTAGAAGTAAGATACAAACATGAATTGGTATCTAATTGCTTACAAACTATCAAAGTTTTTCTCACACATCAATAAACTCCCACATGAGCTCCCTTGGTAGCACGTAGCACATCTAGGCGATATTCAATTTCCGTCCACACATTAGCCAACATCACTGGAGGGATCGATTCAACGACTGTGGTTATCCGTTGTCGCAGGGTTTCAAGATCTGGTACACGTGTTCGGTAGACCTCGTCCTTGACATAACTCCATAAAAATAAGTCTAATGGGGTTATGTCAGGAGAGCGTGGAGGCCAAACCGTTGGCCCATCACGACCAATCCATCGCCCAGCAAAGGTCATATCGAGATAGGCACGGGCATCCAAACCCAAATGAGGCGGTGCACCGTCTTGCTGAAACAAGACATCTGGGTGATACTGCAGCAGCTGAGAAACAGCATACAGTTGCAACATGTCCAGATACACTGCAGATGTGATGGTAGTCTCATCGAAGAAGAATGGCTCGATAATTCGATCGTGCAATAGCGCGCACCAAACATTCACCTTTGGACTGCCTCTGTCGACGTGTACTGTCATTGGGCAACAAGGCCTGAACGATTTGCACTTTGCATGCACGTTGCACTTTGTATGCACGAAACAATAAACGTTCGTTTAAGAAAGTCATGGAGAGAGCTTTTTAGCATCTGTACTTCACGTGAGGCCCTGCGCACCGATTTCTTCGGACTTCGCAGAAAAGACTGCCTTACAGCGTCCACCCTGTCTGCTGAGGTTCTTGGTCGACCAGACCTCGGAAGGTCAGCAACCGATCCTGTGTTCTTGAACTTTTCATACCAGGCTTTAATGCTCTTGACATCAGGTGGATTCCTTCCAAATGTTGCCTAGAAGTGTCTCTGCACTGTGGTTGGTGCTCGTGTCTCATAGTACCACAGGACACACTGTGCCTTCTCCTGATTGGTTAACATGGCTTTCTGGGCACTGCACCTCATCCACTACCTACGTACTGCGAACCTAAAACAGAAAAAAAATTTTGATAGTTGTAAACAATTACACACAAGTTTCATATTTGTATCTTACTTCTAGCCTGTAATCAGGGAAAGTCTTTTCGGCCATCCTATATATCTACACCCAGTTTCTATACATTTCACCATTTCCGGCTTCTCAGGGAAAGACACTGATGGCATACGCAAACAAAGCGATCAAAATGAGGTAACCCCTAAAAGGCATGCAATACACCTAACGTACACATAACGCAGATACAATAGTAACTGACCAAAGCTACTTGGAAAACTACCGTAATCTACTTTTACTTAGGATAGACTTGGGTAGTTTCACAACTGTAGGAGGCGAGTGTTTTGGCAGACGGACGAGCCGCCGCCCCCCGGCCCCGGAGGCCCCGCGCCGCCCTCCTCGGGGCAGACGTCGGCGCGGCGCGCGTCGCCGCTGCTGCTGCTGCCGCCCGCCGGCTCGCAGGCGCCGCCCACGACGCAGCTGCGCCACCTGCACACGCAGCACGACGCCGCCGCCCTCGTCCTGTCTCCGGACGCAGACGCCGGCGGCGACGGCACGCCTCCCGCAGGCGCCAGCGGCGCCGCCCCCACCGCGGCTGCGGGGGCGGTGGCGGGCACCTGCACCACCGCCGGGGGCGGCAACGGCACCGCCACGGGCGCCGGGGGCGGCGCCTCCCCCGGCGAGGCGGGCTGCCCGCGCGCGCGCTCCGACTCGGAGACGCTCTCGGACGACATCTTCCTCGAGTCCAACGACGAGGGCATCGGCACCGACCACATCGACGAGAAGATCGAGGAGGGCGAACTCAAGAGCGCCAAGGAGCTCGAGGTACACACACCTTCATCTCTAGCTTCTACAACTGTCATCCGCGTTTTATTGCCCGATTAAAATTACATGATGACACTTCACGCATTGTGAGGTACTGAATGGGTTAAGGGGGGTAGGGCGTCAAACGGGCCGACTTGGAGCAAGAGAGTCGCCACAGGACATTTTAATTTCTACTGTCTATACTTTTACAAATAAATTCGTAAAACTTTGTCACCGTGACAGGGAAGGATTGAGGACTCACACTCATCGCAGTGGAAGTTCAAAAACGTAGCAAAATACCTTTTTTTTACATGTGAAACTTCATCATTTTTTCACTTATTACTGGCTTCATTTGTTGCTATAGGTACACTTTTCTTCCTAAGAAAGAGAGATTCTTCGATGAATTTTTCATAGCATACAAACAGTAGTTACAGGTGTATGAAACTCTATAATTTTCCAAATCTATTAAAAAACTGTGGAAAAATTGAGATAATTAACTACAAAACTTGAATTTTTTCTAAACGTGAAGTTTAAAATGTAACAGTTCATTCATTTTTTCATAAATTAAATAACTTCTAGAGTTTCATACACCTGTAACTATGGTTTGTATGCTGTGCAAAAGTCATCGAAGAATCTATCTTACTTAAGAAGAAATGTGTACCTGTAGCAACAAATGCAGCCAGTAGTAAGTGAAAAAATGATGAAATTTCACATGTAAAAAAAATGTGTTTTGTTACGTTTTTGAGCTTTCACTCCTATGAGTATGAATCCTGAATCCTTCCAGGTCATGCTGTTAAAGTTTTATGAATTTATTTGTAAAAGTATAGACAGTGGAAATTAAAATGTCCTGTGGTGCATCTACTGCTCCAAGTCGGCCCGTTTGACGTCCTGCCCCCCTTAAACAAACGGTTTCGAACGCGAGGCATATTTTTTTATTTAACTTAGGCATTTGATTGTGTTGATCACAAAATATTGCTCCAGAAGTTGGACCATTATGGAATACGGGGAGTAGCTCACAACTGGTTCACCTCCTAATTTAGCAGCAGACAACAAAAGGTCGTTATTCACAATGTTGATAATAGCTGTGATGTGGGGTCTAAGTGCGGTACAGTCAAGCGGGGAGTGCCCCAGGAATCAGTGTTGGGGCCGCTCCTGTTCCTTATTTATATAAATTATATGCCCTCTAGTATTACGGGCAACTCTAAAATATTTCTGTTTGCTGATGTTACTAGCTTGGTAGTAAAGGACGTTGTGTGGAACACTGGCTCGGTTTCAAATAGAGCAGTACATGACCTAAGTTGTTGGCTTGTAGAAAATAAATTAACTATAAATCACAGTAAGACTCAGTTTTTATAGTTTCTAATACACAATTCAAGCCGGCCGGAGTGGCCGTGCGGTTCTAGGCGCTACAGTCTGGAGCCGAGCGACCGCTACGGTCGCAGGTTCGAATCCTGCCTCGGGCATGGATGTGTGTGATGTCCTTACGTTAGTTAGGTGTAATTAGTTCTAAGTTCTAGGCGACTGATGACCTCAGAAGTTAAGTCGCATAGTGCTCAGAGCCATTTGAACACAATTCAACAAAACCTGACGTTTTAATTTCACAGAATGGGCATATGATTAGTGAAACTGAACAGTTCTAATTTCTAGGTGTTCAGATAGATGGTAAGCTGTCGTGGAAAGCCCACATTCAGGATCTTGTTCAGAGACTTAGTACTGCCATTTTTAATATTCGAACGGTATCAGAAGTGGGTGATTGTTCGACGCGAAAATTAGTCTACTTTGCTTATTTTCATTCGCTTATGTCGTATGGAATTATATTTTGGGGTAACTCTTCCCATTCTAAAAGGACATTTTTGGCTCAGAAACAGGCGGTTCGGACAATAAGTGGTGCAAGTTAATGAACCTCGTGTCGACCCCTGTTCACGAGTCTGGGTATTTTGACATTGGCCTCTCAATATACATATTCCTTACTGTCATTTTTTGTTAACAATATTAGCTTATGCCCAAGAATAAGCAGCTTTAACTCGGTTAATACTCGGCAGAAATCAAACCCGCATTTATCGATTGGCGACTCCATGGAGTGCTGTGTGCACAACGACCATACATGTTAAATTAAAAGGAAGGTCAGCGTTGGCCGTAATATTGATGTTTTATTGATAGCAGAACCGAATTTCGATCACTTAGTGATCATCTTCAGTGCTGTACAAATTGAACTCAGAGACTGGTATCAAGTTATCAATAACCAAAAGTGAGAAGCGATCACAATTGACGGACGGACTCTAAAGAGGGTTGTGACACGAAATAAAAGGACGACAGCGGGAGAAGTCAGTGCAGAACTGGAATCGCTCTCGCGAACCCTGTCACCACCAAAACAAAACGAAAGGAGATGGGGATCCAAGGCGAGCTGGAATTCCAAAACCACGAATCAGTGATGCAAATGCAGGTAACAGGAAACCGTGGACTATGGAGCAATGGAGGAAAACTATTTGGTCGGATGAATCTTGTTATGCACTGCTTCCAACTTCTGGCCGAGTTTACGTTCTATGATTGAACATGGTGGTAGTTCAGTGATGATTTCGGCAGCCATATCGTGGTATTCCATAGGCCTCCATAGTTACCCTGCAAGGTCGAATTGCCGCCAAGGATTATGTGACCGTTTTCGTTGGCCGGCAGGAGTGGCCGTGCGGTTCTAGGCGCTACAGTCTGGAACCGCGAGACCGCTACGGTCGCAGGTTCGAATCCTGCCACGGGCATGGATGTGTGTGATGTCCTTAGGTTAGTTAGGTTTAAGTAGTTCTAAGTTCTAGGGAACTGATGACCTCAGAAGTTGAGTCCCATAGTGCTCAGAGCCATTTGAACCATTTTGAACTGTTTTGGTTGATCAGATCTATCTTGTGACACAATGCTTGTTGCCCATTGGTGATTCTATGTTCCAAAGTGACAGGGCCCCTGTTCACACACACGCATCATCCACAACTAGTTTTGCGAGCACGAGGATAAATTGTCACATTTCCCCTGGCAAGCCATAGTCACCGAATCTCAGACTCTGCAGTCCACTTTGGAGAGAAGGATACGTGATCGCTATCCATCTTCATCATCGTTACTTGAGATTATTTTGCAGCAACAGTGGTCTATAATTCTCTTGAAAACCATTCAGGACCCGTACGTTTATTTTCAGAGACGACTGGAAGCTGTTTTGAATGTCAATGGTCTTCCTACACAAAACTGGGTATGGTAATGTGCTGCGTTTTTGGTGTTCCCACATTTTTGTCGACCCTACGTATAAGGCCAACGACACTGAGCCTGGTGGTGCCGGCAGGTGTTCATCGGGAAGGAGCTGGTGGAGTCCGGGAAGACGCTGCTGGGGCTGAGCGCGAGCCGGTCGTCGCTGCAGCTGCCCAGCATCGTGGTGCACGGCCAGGAGCAGTCGCCGTCGCCCGTCAGCTCGCGCAGCGACAGCCCGCTCAGCGAGAAGGCCGCCAACAGCCTCGCCCTCGGCCTCGTGGGCTCCGGAATCGCCAGGCTGACGCGCGGCGATTCGGACGGCCTCTACGAGTGCGCCACGGCCGGCGCGCACGCCACAGAGCTGCGCCCCAGGAGGTCAGTACACAGCCGCACGGCACCAGGCAACAGTTGCTTTGATAGTGGAGGGAAGTGTGAGGGGCAAACGGTTTAATTCATATTTAACTGGAAGACGGCAGAAGATTGAAATTAACAGTACAGATAGTCTGCAAAAATCAGCGGATTCTTCTAACTGGGAAGTCTTCAAGAAAGGTGTCCCACAGGGTTCAGTCTTGGGTCCCATATTGTTCTTAATATACATTAATGACTTGCCACTCTACAGGGTGGTCCATTGATCGTGACCGGGCCGAATATCTCACGAGATAATCGTCAAACGAAAAACCTACAAAGAACGAAACTTGTCTAGCATGAAGGGGAAACCGGATGGCGCTATGGTTGACCCGCTAGATGGCGCTGCCATAGGTCAAACGGATATCAACTGCGTTTTTTAAAATGAGAACCCCCATTTTTTATTTCATATTCGTGTAGTACGTAAAGAAATATGAATGTTTTAGTCGTACCACTTTTTTCGCTTTGTGATAGACGGCGCTGTAATAGTCACAAGCGTATGGCTCACAGTTTTAGACGAGCAGTTGGTAACAGGTTTTTCAAATTAAAATTCAGAACATAGGTACATTTGAACATTTTATTTCGGTTGTTGCAATGTGATACATGTACCTTTGTGAACTTATCATTTCTGAGAACGCTTGCTGTTACAGCGTGATTACCTGCAAATACCACATTAATGCAATAAATGCTCAAATTGATGTCCGTCAACCTCAATGCATTTGGCAATACGTGTAACGACTTCCTCTCAACAGCGAGTAGTTCGCCTTCCGTAATGTTCGCACATGCATTGGCAATGGACTGACGCATGTTGTCAGGCGTTGTCGGTGGATCACGATTGCAAATATCCTTCAACTTTCCCCACAGAAAGAAATTCGGGGACGTCAGATCCGGTGAACGTACGGGCCGTGGTATGGTGCTTCGACGACCAATCCACCTGTCATGAAATATGCTATTCAATACCGCAACAACCACCCACGAGCTATGTGCCGGACATCCATCATGTTGGAAGTACATCACCATTCTGTCATGCAGTGAAACTTCATGTAGTAACATCGGTAGAACATTACGTAGGAGCCGCGCGGGTTTGGGACGCGGTTTTAGGCGTCATGTCACGGACTGCGCGGCCCCTCCCGCCGGAGGTTCGAGCCCTCCCTCGGGCATGGGTGTGTGTGTTGTTCTTAGCATAGGTTAGTTCAAGTAGTGTGTAAGTCTATGGACCGATGACCTAAGTAGTTTGGTCCCTTAGGAATTTACACACATGTGAACATTACGTAGGAAATCAGCATGCATTGCACCATTTAGACTGCCATCGATAAAATGGGGGCCAATTATCCTTCCTCCCATAATGCCGCACCATACATTAACCCGCCAAGGTCGCTGATGTTCCACTTCTCGCATCCATCGTGGATTTCCCGTTGCCCAATAGTGCATATTATGCCGGTTTACGTTACCGCTGTTGGTGAATGACGCTTCGTCGCTAAATGTAACCCGTGCAAAAAATCTGTCATCGTCCCGTAATTTCTCTTGTGCCCAGTGGCAGAACTGTTCACGACGTTCAAAGTCGTCGCCATGCAATTCCTGGTACATAGAAACATGGTACGGGTGAAATCGATGTTGATGTAGCATTGTCAACACCGACGTTTCTGAGATTCCCGATTCTCGCACAGTTTGTCTGCTACTGATGCGCGGATTACCCGCGACAGCCGCTAAAACACCTACTTGGGCATCATCATTTGTTGCAGGTCGTGGTTGACGTTTCACGTGTGGCTGAACACTTTCTGTTTCCTTAAATAACGTAACTATCCGGTGAATGGTCCGGACACTTGAATGATGTCGTCCAGGATACCGAGCAGTATCCATAGCACACGCCCGTTGGGCATTTTGATCACAATAGCCATACATCAACACGATATCGAACTTTTCCGCAATTGGTAAACGGTCCATTTTAACACGGGTATTGGATCAACGAAGCAAATACCGTCCGCACTGGCGGAATGTTACATGATACCACGTACTTACACGTTTGTGACTATTACAGCGCCATCTATCACAAAGCGAAAAAAGTGCCCCAACTGAAACATTCATATTTCTTTACGTACTACACGAATATGTAATAAAATGTGGATTCCTATTTTAAAAAATGCAGCTGATATCCGTTTGACCTATGGCAGCGGCCGGCCGGAGTGGCCGAGCGGTTCTAGGCGCTTCAGTCTTGAACCGCGCGATCACTACGGTCGCAGGTTCGAATCCTACCTCGGGCATGGATGTGTGTGATGTCCTTAGGTTAGTTAGGTTTAAGTAGTTCTAAGTTCTAGGGGACTGATGACCTCAGATGTTAAGTCCCATAGTGCTCAGAGCCATTTGAACCATTTGAACCTATGGCAGCGCCATCTAGTGGGCCAACCATAGCGCCAACTGGCTACCGCCTTCAAGCTAGACGAGTTTTGTCCTTTGTAGTTTCTTCGTTTGATGCTTATTTCGTGAGATATTTGGCCCGCTCACTATCAATGGGCCACCCTGTATATTCACGAAGATGCAAAGCTAGTTCTTTTTGCTGATGATACAAGTACTGTAATCACACACAATAAACAAGATTTGGCTGACGAAACCGTAAATCAAGTCTTTCAGAAAATTCTTAAGTGGTTTTCTGCAAAGGGACTCTCATTCAATTTTGTGAAAACACAGTATACACAGTTCTGTACAGTAAACGGCATAACACCATTCATAAAAATAATTTTTGAACAGAAGTCTGTTACTAAGGCAGAATATTCAAAATTTCTGGGTGAGAAGAAACACATTGATGATCTGCTGAAACGTTTAGGTTCAGCTACATGTGCTATTAGGGTTATTGCAAAGTTTGGTGGTAAACAAATCAGTAAATTAGCCTTCCATGCCTATTTTCATTCACTGCTTTCATATTGTGTCATATTTTGGGGTAATTCGTCATTAAGAGAAAAAGTATTCATTGCACAAAAGCGAGTAATCAGAATAATATCTGTAGCCCACCCAAGATCATCCTGCAGACATTTATTTAAGGAACTCGGGATATTCAAGTACCTTCGCAATACATATATTCACTTACGAAATTTGTTACTAATAACCCATTCCAGTTCAAAAATAACAGCAATGTGCATAGCTACAACACTAGAAGAAAGGACGATCTTCACTATTCTGGTTTAAGTCTGACTTTGGCACAGAAAGGGGTGAATTACGCTGCCACATAAATCTTTGGTCATTTACCAAATAGTATTAACAGTCTGACAGATAGCCAATCAGCATTTAAAAATAAATTAAAAGAATTTCTAAATGACAAAACCTTCTCGGTAGATGAATTTCTACATATGAAGCAGTAATTGTAAAAAAAGAAAAAAATTACATCATGTAAAGAAAACTTATGTTAAACTGACAAATTCCACATTATTACGAACTGTCGTATTCATGATCTATGGAATAAGTATTAATGTAATGTAATAGAAAGGCACAAAGATTTGTATGCAGTAGGCAGGTTGAAATGTATTCACGATGTAGCAGCATTGCGGATATACAGACACTTGCACAAGAAAGGTACATAGGACAAAAAATTAGTCAGTACACTAGATATTTTCACGCTAATATTGTTTAACATTATCTCTGTATTGATAATGGCCTCAGTTTGCCAAGGATTCCTCAGATATGCCATTTTCAGCTGAAGCCACTCGTTGATCATTAGTTCTCGCAGAACTACCGAATAATGGGAGTGTTGGCTCCTCCATTTCACCCGCTGTTCTGAATAGTCCCAGACGATTTCTGTGGGATTAAGATCAGGTGATTTAACGGTCCTATCGCGTTACGACAGGCTGACATTCTGTGACTACAGCTTTCCTCATCTTAGGGGTGTTTTAGCATTCTCTCCATGAAGATATAGAAGAAACGACAACAGCAGGCCACGAAGAATGCTGAAATAAACATCCTGGTTCATGTTGATAGTAAACTAAAAAAGTGGACCCAGGTAAGAAAAACTGCCCCAAAACATAACAAAACTACCTCCACCCTAAACTACATTTTCCAAGCCCTGTGAGTTAAAAGCTTCACTGAGCGGTTTGTGCACTCATCGCCTTGCATTATTTGAAGAGAAACAAAACAGTGACTCGTCGAACCACACCACGCGCTTCCAGTTAGTTACAGTCCAGTTTCTGTGTTGTTTGCCCCACGGAAAATATGCAAGTTTATGGGCCTTTAGGGATGACCCGACTCCAGATGTCCATTCCATGCAATTCCCTTCGCGATGCTCACTCAGAAGCTAGTAGCAATGACCTTCATTTATTGAAGCAGCAATTACTTTGGGGTTTGCAACCGTTTGTTGTCGGTAACACGTCACACACATCTCTGGTCCTTGTAACATAGGATCTATTTACGACCACTGTTGTCACTCCGTGTTACACGGCTACAAGTGGAACACCATTCTTTTCTAGACAAAATGGATAGCCCTCATTGATAACCAGCAATAACGCAACTTCATTCGCGGTGTGGTCCACGGGTACCTCCCAACACGACAGCTCGTTCGCAGCTTCTTTCTGTGTTAATCCCTTACAAGCGACTGGCTGCAACATAATCTGATCAGAAGTGTCCAGATACCTATTAGTGGACATTAATGTGGGTCGTGTCCACCTTTACGACTATTTGAACTCTGCTGGGGAGTCTTTCAATGAGATGTCTGAATGCCTGTGGAGGGAAGACAGGAGATTCTTCCTCAACAGCCGAAACCAGTTACAGACCATCACCTCACGGATGCTGCTTTGTGACAGGGAACATTGTCGTTCTGATACAATCATCGTCTCCGAAGTTTTCCTCCATTGTACACAGCACACAATGCTATTAAATGTGTCTATACCCGCCCGTCTTTAATGTTTTCCGAGGTGCAGTAAGAGGACGACCTCACTGTTGGCCCTACACATGGTGGTTGATAACGTTCTCCAGGCCTTTGTCGAGTCCAAACTGCTGCTTCGGGCTGCAGCAGGATACAACGCGATTCATCACTTCAACCCACTCGTGCCAGTCATCCACTATCCAATGGCTTCGCTCTCTGAACCACCTCTAGTGTTGCTTAGCAACGACTACACAAAAGTGTGGCTTATGAGATGCTGCTCGGCCATTTTATCCTCTTCTTGTATCCCCTTCTTTTTAACTCCTTACACATGATCATTGTCTTAGCTGGACTACTAGTAGCACTTTTGAACGCACGGATGTTTCCTTCCGCTGATATCAAGCGATTTTTTCCAAGCAGCAATGCTCGGCGGTCCCTGTCCATCTATGAGGTCTCGATGGACTGTGTTTAGCGTTGGTTCTCCCTTCGCTTTTCCGCTTCACAGTCACAACAGTCGACTTGGGCAGCTTAAGCAGGGTACAAATGTGTCTGACGAATTTTTTGCTCAAGTGACATTAAATGACTAGTCACCATTCGAACTTACTGAGCTCTCCTGACAGATCCTTTTTCCTGCTGTTACTTCTCTAGTGACAATACACTCCTCGTCTCCTTTTATACTTGCAGGTCTACCCCTCGTGACGTCCAGGGGTCGGTTCCACATTACATATGGGTGTCTGGCCCTTACGTCGTCTCTTTGTCTCTTGTAGGCTTGTACCAAGGGAAGCAAGGAGGCCACTATCGTCTTTCTATAACACAAAATGCATGCACATATGAACTGGGTTCTTTATTCCTAAGAATAAGAAATCTACTTAACTTAAGCTAGTTGTTGCGTGGAACAACCTCTCTGTAATCGTCCACATTAGCCTTAGTGCTGGTGAAGTACAAGACTGCGATGTACACTATTCAGGTCGTTATGTGCTGCCTGATTCTGAGCTATAGGCTGTGACTGCGACAACTCAGTGACTCGCTGAATAACAGACTGGAACTCACTCGGTGCGACAGACTGGCCTTCCGATCCGTGGTGGCTGCCTAAATACTGGCGGCCGAGAGGGCGTTGGCGGCACGTTTCCTGCGAGTCTCTCGTTGGTCTCTATCGATCTTCTCGCAACTTTTACCCCGCATCTACATCTACATCTACATCCATACTCCGAAAGCCACCTGACGGTGTGTGGCGGAGGGTACGTTGAGTACCTCTATCGGTTCTCCCTTCTATTCCAGTCTCGTTCGTGGAAAGAAAGATTGTCGATATGCCTGTGTGTGGACTCTAATCTCTCTGATTTTATCCTCATGGTCTGTTCGCGAGATATACGTAGGAGGGAGCAATATACTGCTTGACTCCTCAGTGAAGGTATGTTCTCAAAACTTCAACAAAAGCCCATATCGAGCTACTGGGCGACTCTCCTGCAGTCTTCCACTGGAGTTTATCTATCATCTCCATAACGCTTTCGCGACTAGTAAATGATGCTGTAACGAAGCACGCTGCTCTCCGCTGGACCTTATCTCTTCTATCAACCCTATCTGGTACGGATCCCACACTGGTGAGCAATATTCAAGCAGTGGGTGAACAAGTGTTCTGTAACCTACTTCCTTTGTTTTCGGATTGCATTTCCTTAGGATTCTTCCAATGAATCACAGTCTGGCATCTGCTTTACCGACGATCAACTTTATATGATCATTCCATTTTAAATCACTCCTAATGCCTACTCCCAGATAATTTGTGGACTTAACTGCTTCCAGTTGCAGACCTGCTATATTGTAGCTAAATGATAAAGGATCCTTCTTTTTATGTATTCACAGCACGTTACACTTGTCTACATTGAGATTCAATTGCCATTCCCTGCACCATGCGTCAATTCGTTGCAGATCCTCCCGCATTTCAGTACAATATTCCATTGTTACAACCTCTCGATATACTACAGCATCATCCGCAAAAAGCCTGAGTGAACTTCCGACGTTATCCGCAAGGTCATTTATGTATACTGTGAATAGCAACGGTCCTACGACACTCCCCTGTGGCACGCCTGATATCGCACTTACTTCGGAAGACTTCTCTCCATTGAGAACGACATGCTGCATTCTGTTATCTAGGAACTCTTCAATTCAATCACACAATTCGTCTGATAGTCCATATGCTCTTACTTTGTTCATTAAACGACTGTGGGGAACTATATTGTGGTGTGCGGGTGTGCATGGTGTACTGGCGCCAGAGTACATCAGCACACTGGATACTTTTGATCAGATACTGTATTCAACAGTTGCGTTAGCAGTGGGTAATGACATGACTGTCTCACTTGGTACTAGTTATAGAGCATCTACGGGGCTCCAAAGCGACCAGTGTGCTCTTTTAACCTTTGTTGTTGTTGTGGTCTTCAGTCCTGAGACTGGTTTGATGCAGCTCTCCATACTACTCTATCCTGGGCAAGCTTCTTCATCTCCCAATACTTACTGCAACCTACATCCTTCTGAATCTGCTTAGTGTATTCATCTCTTGGTCTCCCTCTACGATTTTTACCCTCCACGCTGTCCTCCAATACTAAATTTGTAATCCCTTGATGCCTCAGAACACGCCCTACCAACCGGTCCCTTCTTCTTGTCAAGTTTTGCCACAAACTCCTCTTCTCCCCTATTCTATTCAATACCTCCTCGTTAGACCCATCTAATCTTCAGCATTCTTCTGTAGCACCACATTTCGAAAGCTTCTATTCTCTTCTTGTCTACAATGTTTATCGTCCATGTTTCACTTCCATACATGGCTACACTCCATACTAATACTTACAGAAACGACTTCCTGACACTTAAATCTATACTCGATGTTAACAAATTTCTCTTCTTCAGAAACGCTTTCCTTGCCATTGCCAGTCTACATTTTATATCCTCTCTACTTCGACCATCATCAGTTATTTTGCTCCCCAAATAGCAAATCTCCTTTACCACTTTAAGTGTCTCATTTCCTAATCTAATTCCCTCAGCATCACCCGACTTAATTCGACTACATTCCATGATCCTCGTTTTGCTTTTGTTGATGTTCATCTTATATCCTCCTTTCAAGGCACTGTCCATTCCGTTCAACTGCTCTTCCAAGTCCTTTGCTGTCTCTGACAGAATTACAATGTCATCGGCGAACCTCAAGGTTTTTATTTCTTCTCCATGGATTTTAATACCTACTCCGAATTTTTCTTTTGTTTCCTTTACTGCTTGCTCAATATACAGATTGAATAACATCGGGGAGAGGCTACAACCCTGTCTCACTCCCTTCCCAACCACTGCTTCCCTTTCTTGCCCCTCTGTGCAAATTGTAAATAGCCTTTCGCTCCCTGTATTTTACCCCTGCCACCTTTAGAATTTGAAAGAGAGTAATCAAGTCAACATTGTCAAAAGCTTTCGTTTAACCTTAAGACTAATAATTTGTTGCACGAGTTTACAGTAGCCTTGACAACTGCATCGAACCACTTCTCTGGCTGATGGCATCAAGACGAGAGCAACAGCAAAGAAACATGACGTTGCTCGTGTGACGTGGACGTGGGGTGCAGCAGATGTTGTCGCGACAGATCCGGCGGTCGCCGCCACCGGCACCGCAGCGGCGCCCAGCCGGGATGCTCGACGTCGCCCGCGCAGCCGCTGGCGCAGCCGCTGCCGTCGCTGCCGCCGCGCGCCAAGAGTCCATTGCCGGAGCTGCTGGACGTGCCGCTGAGGGAGCGGCGCAAGCAGAGCCCCAAGCGCGCGCGCACGCGTGTGTCACAGCTGCCCGCCTCCACCTCCTCCTCCTCGGAGAGCCTCGACTCCGCCAGGTACGTCGCCGCCCCCCTTACGCCATACATTACACAGTCTCTGGTAATCCATCATGGGAAGTGGAACTGCAGCCGGACATAAAGTACTTGAATAATGGCAACAAAACAGGCCGTTGTATTTGAATCCAACGTCGTTTATACTAGACTACTGGCCATTGAAATTGCTACACCACGAAGATGACGTGTTACAGTCGCGAAATTTAACCGACATGAAGAAGATGCTTTGATATGCAAATGATTAGCTTTTCAGACAATTCACACAAGGTTGGCGCCGGTGGCGACACCTACAACGTGCTGACATGAGGAAAGTTTCCAACCGATTTCTCATACACAAACAGCAGTTGACCGGCGTTGCCTGGTGAAACGTTGTTGTGATTCCTCGTGTAAGGAGGAGAAATGCGTACCATCACGTTTCCGACTTTCATAAAGGTCGGATTGTAGCCTATCGCGATTGCGGTTTATCGTATCGCGACATTGCTGCTCGCGTTGGTCGACATACAATGACTGTTAGCAGAATATGGAATCGGTGGTTTCAGGAGGGTAATACGGAACGCCGTGCTGGATCCCAACGGCCTCGTATCACTAGCAGTCGAGATGACAGGCATGGCTGTAACGGATCGTGCAGTCAGGTCTCGATCCCTGAGTCAACAGATGGGGACGTTTGCAAGAAAACAACCATCTGCACGAACAGTTCGACGACGTTTGCAGCAGCACGGACTATCAGCTCGGAGACGGTAGCTGCTGTTACCCTTGACGCAGTATCACAGACATCAGCGCCTGCGATAGTGTACTCGCCGACGAACCTGGGTGCACGAATGGCAAAACTTCGTTTTTGCAGATGAATACAGGTTCTGTTTACAGCATCATGATGGTCGCATCCGTGTTTGGTGTCATCGCGGTAAAAGCACATTGGAAGCGTGTGTTCGTCATCACCATACTGGCGTATCACCCGGAGTGATGGTATGGGGTGCCATTGGTTACACGTCTCGGTCACCTCTTGTTCGCATTGACGGCACTTTGAACAGTGGACGTTACATTTCAGATGTGTTACGACCCGTGGCTCTACCCTTCTTTTCTGTATCCAGAAAGGCCCGTACAGGACCTGCAACATGCGGTCGTGCATTATCCTGCTGAAATGTAGGATTTCGCCGGGATCGAATGAAGGGTAGAGCCACGGGTCGTAACACATCGGAAATGTGACGTCCACTGTTCAAAGTGCCGACAATGCGGACAAGAGGTGACCGAGACGTGTAACCAATGGCACCCCATACCATCACGCCGGGTGACAAGCCAGTATGGCGATGACGAATACACGCTTCCAATGTGGGTTCACCGCGATGTCGCCAAACACGGATACGACCATCATGATGCTGTAAACTGAACCTGGATTCATCCGACAAAATGACGTTTTGCCATTCTTGCACCCAGGTTCGTCGTTGAGTACACCATCGCAGGCGCTCCTGTCTTTGATGCAGCGTCAAGGGTAACAGCAGCCATGGTACCCGAGCTGACAGTCCAACCTGCTGCAAACGTCGTCGAACTGTTCGTACAGATGGTTGTTTTCTTGCAAACGTCCCCGTCTGTTGATTCAGGGATCGAGACGTGGCTGCACGATCCGTTACAGCCATGTGGATAAGATGCCTGTCATCTCGACTGCTAGTGATACGAGGCCGTTGGGATCCAGCACGGCGTTCCGTATTACCCTCCTGAAACCACCGATTCCATATTCTGCTAACAGTCATTGGATCTCGACCAACGCGAGCAGCAATGTCGCGATACGATAAACCGCAATCAGTATTGGCTACAATCCGACCTTCAATAAAGTCGGAAACGTGATGGTATGCATCTCTGCTCCTTACACGAGGCATCACAACAAGGTTTCACCAGGCAACGCCAGTCAACTGCTGTTTGTCCATGAGAAATCGGTTGGAAACTTTCCTCATGTCAGTACCTTGTACGTGTCGCCACCGGCGCCAACCTTGTGTGAATGCTATGAAAAGCTATTCATTTGCATATCACAGCATCTTCTTCCTGTCGGTTAAATTTCGCGTCTGTAGCACGTCTTCTTCGTGGTTTAGCAATTTTAATGGCCAGTAGTGTATGTTGAATCTGGAGGTGGGCTTGTTTGCAGGAAGCCAAGTATCTGTGTGACTATGTAGTAAGTTCTATGGGAAACTAGCACAGCCAACATTGTTGTGGCTTCTTTGACGAGCCAGCACAGAGGTGTGCGCCGACAGTGATGCGCCCATCGACAATACTCTACACGGGAGTTGTAGTCCTGTGCACAGCGTCACAATGGATACATCCGTGTGCAGAGAACGAACGCTGCCAGCTTGCATTCGTCATTGCAACAGTAGCCCAGCACTTAGATTGATGGTGTGGTGCTACAGAATGCCATTGGGTACACCACATGATCACATCTGGTTCACGTAGTTACACTCATGTTCATAAATTAAGGACAATTGCTGAAGGTGATGCCACACAACGTGGCACTACACAAAAGTGGTGCTAATATCATAGGCACATAGGGAACATACACGACACAGATCTGTAATTCTACGGTATTTGTGATAAGTTGAGAAAACCGTCCCGAAACACATGAGCTACAAAACGCCAGTTTCCTGCCGGTCCCCCAACATCAATATGGGATATGATCACCATGCACACGTACAAAGGCCGCACAATGGGTTGGCATACTCTGGATCAGGTGGTTGAGCAGCTGCTGGGGTATAGCCCCCCATTCTTGCACCAGTGCCTGTTGGAGCTCCTGAAGCGTCCTAGGGGTTTGAAGAGGTGCAGCGATACCGTCGACCGAGAGCATCCCAGACGTGCTCGATGGGGTTTAGGTCTGAAGAACAGGCAAGCCTCTCCATTCGCTTGATATATTCTGTTTCAAGGTACTACTAGACAATGGCACCTTGGTGGGGCCGTGTGTTATCATCCATCACATGGAAGGTGGGACTCACTGCACCCCTAAAAAGGCAGACATACTAGTGCAAAATGACGTACCGATACACTTGACCTGTTACAGTTATTCTGTCAAAGACATGCAGGGATGTACGTGCGCCAATCATAATCCCACCCCACACCATCAAACCACGACCTCCATACAGGTTCCTTTCAAGGACATTAAGTGGTTGGTAACTGGTTCCTGGTTCACACCAGATGAAAACCCGGCGAGAATCACTGTTCAGACTATACCTGGACTCGTCCGTGAATTAACCTGGGACCACTGTTCCAATGACCATGTGCTGTGTTCTTGACACCAGGCTTTACAGGCTCTCCTGTGACCAGGGGTCAGTGGAATGCACCTTCCAGGTCTCCGGGCGAATGAACCATGGCCGTTCAGTCGTCTGTAGACTGTGTGTCTGGAGACAACTGTTCCAGTGGCTGCGGTAAGGTCCCGAGCAAGGCTACCTGCAGTACTCCATGGCCATCTGCGAGCACTGATGGTGAAATATCGGTCTTCTTGTGGTATTGTACACTGTAGACGTCGCGTACTGTAGCGCCTGGACACGTTTCCTGTCTACTGGAATCATTACCATACTCCTGAGACCACACTTTGTGGCACACGGAAGGCCCGTGCAACGACCTGCTGTGTTTGACCAGCCTCCAGTCGCCCTAGTATTCTACCCCTCATAACGTCATCAATATTTGTTCTTTGGGCCATTTCCAACACACAGTCACCATTAGCACGTCTGAAAACGTCTGCACACTTACTCGGTGCACCGTACTCTGACCATGCACCAACACACCCGCAAACTGCCCACCATAGCGTTATTTCACCATGTATCAGCATTATCCTTAATTTTTGAGCATGAATGTATTAATTTGAACTGCAGCCATTACGTTTCAGGCGTGTTGAGGCCAGTGGCTGTACCATGTGTTCAAAGTCTCTGTAACGTTATATTTATGCTGTCTCGACCCAACTCAATAAAGATGGTGTTCATCTGTTGCGCTGGCCACCACATTCTCCAGAGCTCAGATCCCCTGAAAACATCTGGTGATGAGTTGCCGAGAGATTGGCACACCACAAGCACCAGGCACTAGGATTGATGAGAACTCTAGAACAGAGTTGAAGCAGCATGGAATAACATATCCATATCTGTCACGCAAGCTCAGTTCGCCACGATGCCATGTGAGGTTTGTTCTGTTGTTGCTGCCTGTTGTGGCAGTCCTTTCTGGCAGAACTGGATTTCGCATCCTGTACAGTCCTGTATTATATGTGCACAATAACTAAAATTTAGTTATTTGCTATCCTTCCTGGTACTGCAATTGTAATTGCAGCACGGTTTCTTCGTGCACCAATCGCTGAACAAGACAACAATATTACAATGAAACTGTCTCGCATGAATTACTAAAATAAGAAACAAATATAGGGTTATTCGTAAGTACCTCTGGGTTTCAGAAGTCTACCTTATTAAAACTACAAGAAATATAAAAAAGAGATTCATATCAATGGATAGGGCATCTCTCCAGTTTTTTGACCCAAATTACAGGTGTTTAATATGGGCATCATTTGTGACCCACCAAACGTCTCGATGATAGTCAATTTCTTGCCCTACACGCCTCAATACGTCACCGTCGATATCAGTGAGCACTTTAATTATCCTTTCTTGCCAGTCTTCTAAATTAACTGGCAGCAGAGGCAGGAACTTACGATCTTCGACAAAACCCCGTAGAAATAAATCATAAGTATTTGAGTAAGGTGATAGTGTGGCCACTGCGAAAACAGTCATCCTCCAGTAGCTGCTTCATATCATTGCAAAAGCCAATGCCGCTAGTAGTTAGCGTAAGTAACAGCTGCAGCTGGTATATTTTACACATGGGCAGTTGCGTAGAACACGTCGGATAGCTGGCAGTGGCTTCTGTAGTTCTCTGCTCGCTCGGGTCGTCGATTTCTTCGTGTTCCTGAACACGCTCCACTTTCACTACTGACGGCCCCTGCCAGTTTGTTTTCTCTGCACCACATAACCAGCCAGTCTCACGCAATGTCTTATACCACCCAGCACTGTTTTGTATGTTGGACATTTTACCTGAAATTTGATACGAAATCGTCGCTGGACCGTCACAGTTGACTCCCGTTTAACTAATTCAGGGACATAAAATGCACAAATTTCTTCATTATACGCCATGTTCTGACACGCCTGCTCCCTAGTGGTGGCACTGCGTCTATTATGTATCGAAGATCTGGAAATGTTCCATCCGCAGATCCTTCTTGTTTGGAGGCTTTATTCCCCACCTTCACGGCTTGATAATCTGGATTGGTCAATTTCAGAGGAAGAGGGTGCCGATTCTCTTGCTGTCGCCATCCCATCACCGCCATCCCCACCCTCTACCCCCTCCCAAGGTCGGAAATTGTGTACCCAATTGTAACCGAGACCGGAATGGTCGCGGGGTGGCCGTGAACGAAAGCGCGGCGGGACCGAACGGGAGCGGCCCGCGAACAAACAAGATGGACGAACGGGAAAGGATGGACACACACAACGACAGACGACCGAGCAAGACACCAAGAACAGCAACACGCAAGAAGCAGCGGGGTAACAAGCGAAAACCTCACGAAATCAACAACGTCCACTCGGACACGGAAACAAGCAAAAGCAAACACGATGTCTATAAGCGAGATATAGAGAGACTCACGCGAATATCAGACTGCCTCGCTGACTTAGAGGCAGGCGCTTAAATACATGATAGAGTACGTCGCTATTGGCCGCTGGGAACACCTGCTCCACAGTGGCGCCCTCACATTATACGCGGGCTTGGAGCACGTGCAGCCACGGCTTACAGCGCGACAGCTGCAGAGGCCTCTAGTGGTAATCGAACTCCATGCCGTCTGGTGCGAATTCAAAACCCGCGGCGCTCGGTACCAGATACCCCAACTGTTTGCGTCTAGTGTTATCCATGAGAATGTTTCCGAAGTGTGCAACTGAGGCATGATGTGGGTACCAGTGAGGTACTCACATAGACTGATGTGGGAAACCACCTAAAAGTCAAATTCAGGCTGGCCAGCACGCCATCCCTTGTCGTTAATCTGCCTAGTGGGTTTTAATCAGGTCCAGCACCCCTTCCACGAATGCCACAACCAGCGTGCTAAAGCTTGCAGATATCTCAGGCAGGTATCCAGTATACTGGTCATCAGGTGAGCCACATCTGTTAGATGAGTGGTGGGATACTTGTCTTGACGGTTGCTGCTCTCTGGTTCTTTAGAGTGCTGCACTTGATGCTTGCCTTGGTCTAGGCCTTGGCTGGCGTGGGTATACTGCGATGAAGGTTGATTCACAGGCATAGTGAAACGGGGTTACAGCAGGGCCCTACAATAGGCTGCCCCTCGGGAAGTGGTACGTCATACGTAGCCTCTCATTCTCAAACAGCTCTAGTTCAAAGCGAAAGTAAAGCATGTATTGCACAGGGGAAGCTGTGTCTTACTGGCATATCATCTCTCCCTGTCTTGAGCGACTTTAAAACCCGCCAACCCATAGCGAATGTGAAGGGTGCGTGGCACAAGGGAGAGCTGTGCTGCGAGGTAACACAATTTCTGTGGTCCCATTTTCCAGAGACCTGGTTTTCCAAAGTCGGATCCTGACCAATGTCGGTATTGGTGCCTCGCTAGGTCCTTTTAGTGGCAAGTACTGCCGCATACAGAGGGCAGTGACGTCTCCTGAGTTTGATTAGGTGGATCCAGACCCACCAAGCCACAGATTGAGTGGGAGCGCATCCCTAGTCATTGTGGTGGGACCTCGGGACAGCAGAGGGTGAAGGATATATCTGCCTCTCCGGACTGCAGGGTGCACTTGCCAAGGTGGGATGGCTGAAATCGCCAATGACGATGCCGCTGAAGGTGACCAGGGCAATGGCAGTGGCACGCTAGTGGCTTGACTGGTGGGTGAGCTGCAGTCAGTCCTCCGCCCCCTCCACCCTTCTTCCGCCCGATGCCAGAGGAGCCAGTACGGGATAAGAGACGGACGCCGACCTCTTTTAGTCACTTGCTCGATCATGTGTGTACTGCCGACTTCACTGGAGGGTGACTTCAGAGTGGAGCATGAAGTCGGAGAATTGGTATGGCAGTAACTCGGCCATGGAGGCCGCTGTGTCAACGGAGAGGAGGACCACTGCGACCTTGGCCTAGCTACGTCATCTCTATCGGTCGATCCACAGAAGTAGAAGAATGTACCACCGCACCGACACTTGACAGGAATGAAAGGGCTAATGCAGTATTAGGAACAGAAGAACCTCTTTCGAAAGAAACTCCAGGAAACCCGCTGGAACAGCTGAGAGAAATTTTTACAGGCCCAGTTGGCCATGGATCTATGGCAGGGCTTAACAACTGGCCGGTTTTGAGCGCGAGTACTCGCGTCTGCTCAGGCACGTGCTCGCGAGCAGGTGCAAGGTCGCGGAGGAGGGAGGGAGGGGAAATGCGCGCGCACGTTTGAATGTGATCTCGCGTTCTTAGCAGATTTAATTAGCCATCTGAATGCTTTGAACATTTTACTACAAGGTAAACATCTGCTAATTACTCATTTCGTAAATCGAATACGAGCTTTTAAAATGAATTTGACACTTTGGGTGAGTCAGCTTGGAAACAGGAAACCTAGTTCATTTTCCTAGACTATCATCCATGCAAGATGTTCACAAAGACTGTGAACGTTATTCACATAGTTTAGTTGATCAGCGCTTTCAAGATCTGACAGCACTAGACAGTGATTTTGATCTGTTCTCTCCATATTCAACGAATATTTAAGAAATTCGTCCTGAGCTGCAGCAAGAAATTATTGACCTGCAGTGTGACAGAGAATACAGAGACAAATTTCAGAACAAGAAAAATATTTTGGAATTCTACAGACGCTTCCCTCAGGATAGATTTCCTCGTTTGCACAAACTGGCGGCTACAATAATATCAATGTCCGGTTCCACGTATGTTTGTGAACAACTGTTCTCTGCAATGAAATGTAACAAGACACGCCTGAGAAACGCATTGTCTGATCGAAATTTAAACTGCACGCTGCGCCTAAAATGCACAAGAACAATTACTCCGAACATAGACGCAATTGTAAAGGGCAAAAAGTACAAGATAACCGAGAATCCCACACTTCAGTGACACCTTTTATTGTGTAACAGTTCACAAATTAATGCGAATGTAGAGGCATACACTAAGCTAATAAAATTATGTGGCATGTGTACATTCTCCTTTATTTGTTTCATTTGTCGCAGTAATAATTCGTGAGTGATATCCCTGCAGGTGGCCACGGATTTACATTGACTGGCGGCAGCTGTTGTGTGCCCCACGTGATTTTCCCCACTCTCCGCTCTGGTCCGGTAGTGGGGGTAGCGTGCTCGTGCTGCTCCGTGCTCGTGCCTTGCTGCTCACAGCTTGCTCTGCGAGCACGTATGTTGTGAAGCCCTGATCTATCTGGAAAGCTGTATAAACTGATGGGAAGTAAGATTATATCACAAATGGTGTTGTCCACGCTGAGGGACGCTGAGTGGATCACACTAACTTGGCAGAAAACTGCAGAGTTGCTGCTCCGCTCGCTGTTGCCAGGTGACAATGTGGAGATGGATAGTCTGATTTTCCTTTCATTAGAGGTGGTGCCGGTTAAAATCATGCCTCTCAGGACGTAGAGGTCCCTTGGCCCTGATAGTCTGACAGTTGAGGTCATCCACCTTGCCCCTCAATTACTGGAGAGTAATGTCCGCCTGCTTAGTTGCATGGTAACTTGCTTGCCTCCCATGCAGCATGCCCGGCTTCGATTCCCGGCTGGGTTGGACATTTTCTCCTCTCGTGGACTGAGTGTTATGTTGTCCTCATCATCATTTCATCCCCATAACCGGCACGCAAGTCGAACAATGTGGCGTCGACTGACATAAGATTTGCACTCGGCGGCCGAACTTCCCAGGATGGGACCTCCTGGCCAACAATGCCATACAATCATTTCTTTTTTTTTCGATGAATAGTAATGAAATTTCGGGAATACTTTTATCTCAGTAATATATTCAAGTGATTAAGATCACAATTTAATGTAAGCACGAGGTAAATCATTTCAAATTTGAGATGCTGGTACACTAATAAACGGTGTAACCGTAAGTATGTTGGATGATAGCATGCAAACGTGCATGCACTGTATTGTACAGATGCCGGGTGTCAGTTCCATGCCTTTTCAACCTGGTCGGTCTATACAGGAACGGTTTATGCTATTTATAGATGACGCTGCAGTTATCGCTCGATGACGTCCCGTAAGTGTTGAAATGGTGGCAGATCTGGTGATTCGACAGGCCAAGGCAACAAGTCGACAATCTGTGGAGTATGTTAGATTGCAACAGCAGCTTATGGGCAAGCGCTATCCTGCTGGAAAACGTCCCCTGGAATGCTGTTCATGAAAGGGCAACACAATAAAACGAAACATCAGATCAGAGTCACGTACAATTTTGCAGTCAGGGTGCGTGGGATAACCACGACAGTGATCCTGCTGCCATACGAAATCCCACGCCAGACCGTCACTCCAGGAGTAGGACGAGTGTTTCTAGCACACAGACAGGTCGGTTACAGGCCCTCTACTGGCCTCCTTCTAACCAACACACTACCATCGCTTGCACCGAGTCAGAACCAGAGTTCGTCAGAAAATACAACAGATCTCCACCCTGCCCTGCCCGCATGACACTATTGAAATCGCAATGGCAGTGGTTTGGGGTCCACAGAAGACACGCTGCAGGGCGACTGGCTCGGAGCTATCCTTGAAGTAACCGACTTATAACAGTTCGTTGTGTTTCTGCTGCTCAAATCGCTGTTGCAGATGCAATACAATGCGCCAGAGCGATACGCCGAACACGATGGTCTTCTCTCTCGGTAGTACCATGTGGCCGTCTAGAGCCCGATCTTCTTGCTACCGTACATTCTCGCGACCACCGCTGCCAGCAAGTAGCAGTAGCTACATTCCTGCCAAGTCTTTCGGCAATATCACAGGAGGATCATTCAGCTTCTCGTAGCCCTGTTACACGACCTCGTTAAGGCTCAGTGAGGTGCTGAGAATGGCGTCTTTGTCGCCTTAAAGGTATTCCTGACTCTCATCAGCTCAGCACGTCCAGTCTCAAAGGTAACTAACGCTCACGACAGTTACAGCGTGTTCTTAAAGCAAATCTGATTTGCATTCCCATACTGGCGTTACTAGCGTCATTCTTATGCGACTGGGGCCAAATTTGAATACACATCACCTTTCAGATGTAGAAACACGCTTACCAACTTTCGTTTATGTCGCATAACTTCTTCTTGATGTTGCTATTTTTTTCGGTTACTTTATTCGGTTTTCTTAAAATGTTAATCACTTGAATATCCAATCATGTAGTAAATTTCACACCATTTTCACGCTTGCTGCATGCCGCCTTCATGGCGGTGTAATTTTAATAGTCAACCGTGTAATATTTCGTTTCACAGGCATCGATACTTTGGGATAACCAGAATTATGCCCACATATTTTTCGAGATCAAGTCAATGAAATATACGCTCAAAAACGGGATTGATACAGTTACAGTATAAACACGAGCAGTCTTCTACTTCAGAATATCTGTTTGTGTTGTTAATTTCTTCATAGAGATAGTTATATCAGCCGTTATATACCAGTATCATAAATTTTTCGTTTACATTATGAATTTCAGAAAGTCTTTTTAAGTAATCAGCAACAGCTCTTACAGCGATGACGTAATATTTAATTTTTCAACCCTGTGTATGCGAGTGTGTGTATGTGTGTGTGTGCGCGCACGCGCGTGTGTGTGTGTGTGTGTGTGTGTGTGTGTGTGTGTGTGTGCGCGCGTGTGCGCGTGTGTGCGTGTGTGTGTGTGCGTGTCTGCATCTTATCATCAGATAAGGCCACGTACCAAACATGATTACCTAGAATATTTCGGCAATGAGTCATTTCGTTTCGCAAGAAATCTAAAGTCACATGATGAGCCACACATTTATATATTTCCTCCTTACTTGGCACTGAAGGGAACAACGAAAGTAACAGCAATTCACAGAAATAGTCATGAAATCCCACCTGTATAGGACATGCAAAGTAAGATAAATTTTATCTCTATAGCTGTGATTGTAAAGAGAGAAGGATAAGTTTCAACCATTCAAATACATTTCAAATGACAGTAGAGTTATCTGAGGTTTGGTTCATTGTGCATAAAAAACAATGATTAATGTTGTTGATTAAGAGCTTCTATTATTAGAACATTAATAGTTGGGACACTGAGAACGGAGAAGCTGTGCAGTAAGTTGGGATTAATACTCTGGTCCTATCGGCGGAGGTTCTCAGGTGGCGTAAAATTAATATTTTCAGACTTACTACAATATTTTTTAAGTAACAGCGGTTTCTAAAACATCATACTTCTTCTCTTAATATGGTTTCAGTATCTGTAGTGGATTTAGTAGCACGCACAAAATGTTAACGACTATTTTCTGCCAAAACTGGATGTGATGGATAAAGGCGGATAACAGTTTAAACGATATTTTACACACATTTTTCAAGAATTCTTCCTACCAAACTAATTCGTCTTCTTCCATTCTTTCGTGAACTATGAACCAAGGGCTGCATAGAACAGCAAAAAAATATTACAGATTCACAAATAAACTGAGAAGTACGTTCTTTTGTTTTGTCGTAGAAACACCCCTCTCTATCAGAAAGGCTTCGACAGTTGTTTAAGAAAAACTATGGAATATAATGAAATATGGTATGAAGAATATCTGATAGCATTTCAGATCTTGCACGAAAACATTTGTATTGGGAGTAGGTGGAAAACTGAAAGACCTTGTGAATCACGTAATAGTTTACGCCTTACTTTATTAAATATTTACAACAACGATGCTATTCGAAGATGGAGTTTTAAAGTAAACACTGGGGTGTAACTGAATGATCTGGTACTGTTAAAAGCACTTCTTTATGCTGACGACCTTACATTGATTTTTATTTTAAAAATGCTCTGCAAATAGATGTTAATACACTGAATAAAATGTTAAGAATATAATTTGAGGATTTCGGTGCAAAGAGCTTATGCTGTGGCTTCTGTAGGAAACACCCAACTGTTCGTTAACCATAATGTGGAGTGGGATAGCGAACCATCACCTCATAGGCTCGTTTTTCATAGATGGAATACTGAACGCGCACAAGTATAGCAGCTTCCTAACAGACCATCTTCCACACGTGCTGGGAGACTTTCCTCTACAGACTAGGAGGAACCAGCAATACCAATACATAACAGCTGTCCAGCCCATAGTGCACGAAGTATGACAGCATGTATTCTAGAATTGTTTCCAAATCGTTGGATTGGACGCAGAGGACCGATGGCCGGCCCGTTTCACAAATTTGACGCCTGTAGACTTATTTTTCTGTGGGGAAAGCTGAAAGACGCGTCTATGAGAACATACCAACTACTCTCGAGGATACACAATGCCGTGTTACTGCAGCCCGTTCGGACATCTCCGCTGAAACGCTAGCACGTGTGCAGTAGTCGTTGCTTACCAGACTGGAAGAGTATACTTCTGCTGCCAGTGGTCAGTTTGAACACAACCTGTGATGGTTAGATGGTCATTTGTCTCTATATCGGTCAGAATCCACATAACTAGTGTATTTATTTGTGTTGTTCTTAAGTGTGTGCTACCACAGGTATTGTACAAGTGTTAGAGTGGGAACTTTACAAAATACGTTGTCTCGTAAGCGACTCGCACTACAATCCCGCAACAAACACCACTAACATTATCCTACCTTTAGTATGTGAATGTCAATACGCATTGTTCCATTTAAAAAAGTGTACGTTTGCACAAAAAATACACGTTCTAAGCATTATTACAATCTGTTTATTGGCTAACAATACGAGCCCCTGGCTACCAATCCATTCTGTGAAATCTGCATCATATCAGTAGCACTTTCAATTTCTGCATATTTGCGGTGCAAATTTTAGGTGATTCACCCTCTGTAATAGTAGAGCTAGTCAAGTACGATATGAATGATTATGATAAATAAATGCAATATAAAGCAAATAAGTTTAACCATATATGGGGAACAATAAACAACTATCTGAAAAATGAAACTCTGAAATTTTTGTAAGACCGGGTCTGCAGTACGACAACTGCGCGGAAGTGAATTATGAGCGGTGAACAAGAAGCAAGCAACGTATACTCAGAGTAGGAGGTGAGGCATCTACTACGTGTCAATGTGTGTATAAGAATGGACAAAATCATAAATTTGATGCCGGAAATTAACTAAATATATGAAGCGCGATAGAAAAAAAGACAAGGTCGAATGGACACCTGCAAAGAACGTGTACTGAAAGATTAGCAGTGCGACTAAAGAACTACACTACTGGCCATTAAAATTGCTACACCACGAAGATGATGTGCTACAGACGCGAAATTTAACCGACAGGAAGAAGATGCTGTGATGTGCAAATGAATAGCTTTTCAGAGCATTCACACATGGTTGGCTCCGGTGGCGACACCTACATCGTGCTGACATGAGGAAAGTTTCCAACCGATTTCTCATACACAAACATCAGTTAACCGGCGTTGCCTGGTGAAACGTTGTTGTGATGCTGCGTGAAAGGAGGAGAAATGCGTACCATCACGTTTCCGACTTTGATAAAGGTCGGATTGTAGTTTATTGCGATTGCGGTTTATCGTATCGCGACATTGCTGCTCGCTTCGATCGAGATCTAATGACTGTTAGCAGAATATGGAATCGGTGGGTTCAAGAGGGTAATACGGAATGCCGTGCTGGATCCCAACGGCCTCGTATCACTAGCAGTCGAGATGACAGGCATCTTATCCGCATGGCTGTAACGGATCGTGCAGCCACGTCTCGATCCCTGAGTCAATAGATGGGGACATTTGCAAGACAACAACCATCTGCACGAACAGTTCGACGACGTTTGCTGCAGGACGGACTATCAGCTCGGAGACCATGGCTGCAGTTATCCTTGATTCTGCATCACAGACAGGAAAGCCTGCGATGGTGTACTCAACGACGAACTTGGGTGCACGAATGGCAAAACGTCATTTTCTCGGATGAATCCGTGTTCTGTTTACAGCGTCATGATGGTCGCATCCGTGTTTGGCGACATCGCGGTGAACGCATATTGGAAGCGTGTATGCGTCATCGCCATACTGGCGTATCACCTGGGGTGATGGTATGGGGTGCCATTGGTTACACGTCTCGGTGACCTCTTGCTCGCATTGTGAACAGTGGACGTTACATTTCAGATGTGTTACGACCCGTGGCTCTACCCTTCATTCGATCCCTGCGAAACCCTACATTTCAGCAGGATAATGCACGACTGCATGTTGCAGGTCCTGTACGGGCCTTTCTGGATACAGAAAATGTTCGACTGCTGTCCTGGCCAGCACATTCTCCAGATCTCTCACCAATTGAAAACGTCTGGTCAATGGTGGCCGAGCAAATGGCTCGTCACAATACACCAGTCACTACTCTTGATGAACTGTGGTATCGTGTTGAAGCTGCATGGGCAGCTGTACCTGTACACACCATCTAAGCTCTGTTTGACTCAATGCCCAGGCGTATCAAGGCCGTTATTACGGTCAGAGGTGGCTGTTCTGGGTACTGATTTCTCAGGATCTATGCACCCAAATTGCGTGGAAATATAATCACATGTCAGTTCTAGTATAATATGTTTGTCCAATGAATACCTGATTATCATCTGCATTTCTTCTTGGTGTAGCAGTTTTAATGGCTATTAGTGTACAAACAGGAAGGAAAATGAGGACCCTCAAAACAACGGAAAAGATGAGAACCGGTACAGGGAATAAATAGCCTAAAACAGGAAGTGAAGAAGAAAAAGAAGAATAAGAATGCCAAGATCTGAGAGGCGTAACAAACGATTACAACCCTGAAATTCCTTTTGGTTGCAGCCGCGAGAGTAATCCGTCGATGGAAGGATTCATTCGCGGTAAATAGAACATTTTAAGAATGTTTCCTCTTAGAATGGATGGACCAAGCATTATTCGCGATAATTTCGTTGGAAGTTGATCAGCTGTCTCCAACAGTACTGCATTTGTTTTCAGTTTCTTGTCTGCCACTTTTCACTGTCATTTTTTCCTAATTTTTCAGGGAGATGACGCTGCGGCTGTCGTCGTCGGAAAAGGCGCTGTGCCCGGAGAGGCATTGCTGGTCTGGCGGCTCCTTTGATGAGGGCCGGCGCTTGTCCATAGAAGCTTCCGGCGAAGACACGGGAGAGGTAACGTACCTCGCTAGCTGAACACACTACCCTACTTCTGTTATGTCCCTCACTTGTATAAAAACGACAGCTATCTAACGTTCTGCAGTTTTACTCGATACAGTGTTATATCTCACAAGTAAACCTACCCAAGGGGTATACTTCGATTTCGATCAGCTTTGAGTATGTTGTACTGTAGAGCAAAATAAGAGACACATCTCTTTTTGTACGTGCCCTTCGGACCGTTAGGGAGGTGAACGACCCCCTTGAAAAAACTGTATTTAAAATTTTTGAATGAATACCCACGAAACGGTAACAGACATAAAAAATTTGAAATAAATGTTCTATGCTTTTTAATGTACGCTACAACAGCTACCTGCCTCCTTACTGTTTTGTTTTTCATTTAGACATTTGACTAATAGCAAAACGTATAGCATCGTTAATTCCAAGTTCAGTCGTATATAGCGAAGTTGTATTCCAAAGATACATTTGTCATAAGTGAGCTAGAAATATCTCTATATCGCTGTATGCGCACCAGGTAGCTGTCCGCTTCAGTGCTAATTCTCATGATGAGTTATTTAACAAGTCTTTCCCAGATAAATATGTTAGTGTATACAGAGTGTTACAAAAAGGTACGGCCAAACTTTCAGGAAACATTCCTCACACACAAATAAAGAAAAGATGTTATGTGGACATGTGTCCGGAAACGCTTAATTTCCATGCTAGAGCTCATTTTAGTTTCGTCAGGATGTACTGTACTTCCTCGATTCACCGCCAGTTGGCCCAATTGAAGAAATGTAATGTTGACTTCGGTGCTTGTGTTGACATGCGACTCATTGCTCTACAGTACTAGCATCAAGCACATCAGTACGTAGCATCAACAGGTTAGTGTTCATCACGAACGTGGTTTTGCAGTCAATGCAATGTTTACAAATGCGGAGTTGGCAGATGCCCATTTGATGTATAGATTAGCACGGGGCAATAGCCGTGTTGCGGTACGTATGTATCGAGACAGATTTCCAGAACGAAGGTGTCCCGACAGGAAGACGTTCGAAGCAATTGATCGGCGTCTTAGGGAGCACGGAACTTACCAGCCTGTGACTCGCGACTGGGGAAGACCTGGAACGACGAGGACACCTGCAATGGACGAGGCAATTCTTCGTGCAGTTGACGATAACCCTAATGTCAGCGTCAGAGAAGTTGCTGCTGTACAAGGTAACGTTGACCACGTCACTGTATGGAGAGTGCTACGGGAGAACCAGTTGTTTCCTTACCATGTACAGCGTGTGCAGGCACTATCAGCAGCTGATTGGCCTCCACGGGTACACTTTTGCAAATGGTTCATCCAACATTGTGTCAATCCTCATTTCAGTGCAAATGTTCTCTTTACGGATGAGGCTTCATTCCAACGTGATCAAATTGTAAATTTTCACAATCAACTTGTGTGGGCTGACGAGAATCCGCACGCAATTGTGCAATCACGTCATCAACACAGATTTTCTGTGAACATTTGGGCAGGCACTGTTGGTGATGTCTTCATTGGGCCCCATGTACTTCCACCTACGCTCAATGGAGCACGTTATCATGATTTCATACGGGATACTCTACCTGTGCTGCTAGAACATGTGCCTTTACAAGTACGACACAACATGTGGTTCATGCACAATGGAGCTCCTGCACGTTTCAGTCGAAGTGTTCGAACGCTTCTCAACAACAGATTCGGTGACCGATGGATTGGTAGAGGCGGACCAATTCCATGGCCTCCACGCTCTCCTGCCCTCAAACCTCTTGACTTTCATTGATGGGAGCATTTGAAAGCGCTTGTCTACGCAACCCCGGTATCAAATGTAGAGACTCTTCGTGCTCGTATTGTGGACGGCTGTGATACAATACGCCATTCTCCAGGGCTGCATCAGCGCATCAGGGATTCCATGCGACGAAGGGTGGATGCATGTATCCTCGCTAACGGAGGACATTTTGAACATTTCCTGTAACAAAGTGTTTGAAGTCACGCTGGTACGTTCTGTTGCTGTGTGTTTCCATTCCATGATTAATGTGATTTGAAGAGAAGTAATAAAATGAGCTCTAACATGGAAAGTAAGCGTTTCCGGACACATGTCCACATAACATATTTTCTTTCTTTGTGTGTGAGGAATGTTTCCTGAAAGTTTGGCCGTACCTTTTTGTAACACCCTGTATATTCTTTTAATTTTATGGATTATAAAATATTTTGTGTTTCATTTGTGTTTTATTTTATACATTTGGTGTGTCTTTGTTATTTTCAACTTGCAACCTCTTCATATGAAATTATATTATATTTAAAACTGTTTGTACAATACTGTTGTAACATTATTGTAAAGCTGTACAATAATGAGAAAGGCACAAAACTGTTCAGGTCAAAAAAATGCTGAATGCACTTTGATATACAGGTATTTCTAGCTTAGTTCTGAAAAATTCGTCTTTGGAATACCACTCATCCTTTACCATTGAATTTGGTGTAGGTGTTGCTACGTGTTTTGCTATTACTCACACGTCAAAATGAAAAACAAAATAGTGGAGGAGAAGGGATTTCGAAAAAAATTTCGAAAATAATTTTTTGGTTCAATCTATCAATATTGAAACGTACCGGTACGTTAAAAACAATGGAACTTTGATTTGATTTTTTTCTCATATGTGTTACCCTTTCAACGGTATTCATTCAGAAATATTTAATTCAATTTTGAGTGTGTTTCACCTCTTTAACGGCCGTACGGTGACATATAATAAAATCTGCGTCACTTGCTTTGCTCAACACTATAACGTACTCAAAACCGATCAAAGCGGAGTGTATTCTCTAGGTAGGTTTCCCTGTAAGTTCGAAATCCCAAAGCTAACAGAGGACTGGTGCTGCTAATTACAATGACCTATTTAACCGGCTGTTTTGACCATCCAATTATGCAATTTCTAGAGGTTTAATACAACAAGATAATTAATTACGTACAGAATGCGAAATTCTTCATTTGGACAAATGACTTTTAAATTATCATCACCTTAAAAATTACCCTCCGCCGTAAGTTAAAGGTAGTATGGTCACGCCATGAGAAGTCCATTGGCAGAAGAGCGAGGGATACGCACGGTAAGAGGAAACTGTCCTGAACGCACGCTCAGTGTTAATAGCAAAGTCCTATTGGCAAACATCAAACGTCTTATTGAAAAGGTGCATTCACACGTTTGCATCGTTCCGTGATGATCCCTGACGGCTCGTAGCGCTGTTGCCAGCTTTCAGCTGCAACAGTAGCCATATACACAACTGTGATTACACTGAAATTTGGCCATAGGCACGTTTATAAAATAGCGCTACGTTATTGGTTGCGGTACATTGGCTGCGAAGGTGCGGCCTGCAACTGTCAGAGATCAACTCACGCCGACTAAACTACAATGGTGGAAATTAGTATACAGGCATATGGTTATTAGTGGAAAAAACGAGTTTATTTACGTATTTTGTACAGCTAGAAGCTCTCGCTGATGTGTAGACTCTCTGCTCAGTCTTAAATTGTTTGAAGATGGGCTATACAGCCGAAAGCAGGTTCACAACAAACTTTAAAATGATTAGGCCTGTTACTGCAGAACATTAATTGTGTGCATTTCAGTTTCTAGTAAGAAACGTTCGGTGGTCCACAATCGACCCCACTGGCACACATCTCTAGAATACCGAGCTGTGATGAACCATCACTTGCCTCCCACCCAGCCCATACAGAACACGGGTTCTGCACAAGTGATCAAACCTGTAGCTACAGCGATGTGCCGGCAGCGAGCCGGTTGTACAGACGTACGCCTGAACTTCATCCTTTCATGGATTTCATCATAGCCTCTCATATGACGGAACATACGAGAAGTGATCAAAGTAACGGGAATTTTTGTTTTTCTTTAAGTATCTTTAGTTATTCAGCAACATCAACTTTGACCCTTCAAAGCAGTCCTCCTCAGGTATAATACGCTTGTGCCAGCGCTTTTTCCAATCTTGAAAGCACTTCTGAAACTCACTTTTCGTAATGGTGTTCAGCTCCTTCAGAGATTCTGTTTTTATCTCATTAATGGTGGCAAAACGACGTCCTTTCATGGATCTCTTCAGCCTCGGAAATAGAAGGAAGTTTTGCTACAATTCTGGTCGTTTCCTTCGGATTGCTTCACATAAATGATACATAACTTCCAGGTAATATTCTTTATTGACCGTACGGCCAATAGGCACATGATGCACTATGCTGTTATAATCGAAGAAAACAGTAAGAAGAACCTTCACATGTGATCAAACTTGTCGAATTTTTTTCCGTTCTGCTCATCACGCAGTTTCCGATGGGACGTTTGGGCCTTGGTTTCGACGTCATATCCGTATACCCATGTCTTCTCACCTGTGATAGTCTTCTTTAGAAGTTCTGGATCGCTCTCGACTCCGTTCAGAATTTCTGAGTGATGTCCACGAAACATCTTTTTTGGTCGAAATTCAACAATTTCCGAACAAACGTTTCTGCTACACATTTCATGCCCAAAAAATTCTAAAAAATTGCTTGGCATGCAGTTGAATTTGCCAGAATCCATATTTTTGGTCCAAACTAGAACATATTGACGTTCCGTGAAATTTTCGCAAGAGCTCTTTCAGCGTTTGCGGATGATCGGTTTCAGTAATGATGATTTTGTTGATCTGACGTGAATCCAACACAAGACGAAGTGAGCCGTGCATCCAACACAAGATGAAGTGTGCCATCTTTCTTGTTAACAATGTGAAGAGGGGTAATATACAGACTAACTGCTGGTTGAATAAATATCTTGGTTTAACATTGCCTGAAGTTATGGTTTACTTGATCTCTGTTGACGAACGGAATGGAATAATGTTTTGCGTTAAATGTATTATGCGCTTTTACTTGGAATTCGTAAACAGAACTGGACATGGTTCCTGGTACATTGTTAAATACTTCAGATTGCTGTAGAAGGATATTCTGCAACTGTTGTCGTTCATCGTCGGTCGAAGCTTTACCTTACTGTTGATCGTCTGCACAACGTCGTAGTCAAAAATGGCTCAAATGGCTCTGAGCACTATGCGACTTAACATCTGAGGTCATCAGTTCCCTAGACTTAGAACTACTTAAACCTAACTAACCTAACAACATCACACACATCCATGCCAAAGGCAGGATTCGAACCTGCGACCGTAGTAGCAGCGCGGTTCCGGACTGAAGCACGTAGAACCGCTCGGCCGCAGCCGCCGACAACGTAATAGTCAAATTTATCAGGGATGTTGTTACGACGGAAAAACGTGTCTGTAAAAAATTTTGTATGCCAATTAGTATTCATAGATGCTGAAGTGACCTTGCTCTGTTAATGTCTTGCTCCTCAGCTGACGAAGTATTATGAAACGTGACGGCTAGTTGTCGCAGATCAGATCAAAGTAACCAATGACTTCTTAAAGTTGATAACAACGACCTGTTCAACAAGGAAATCCAAAGGATGACGTCGGTTGTTAAGAAGGGAACGATCCGGAAATTAGCATGAAATGTGTAATCAGCAAGTAAAAAAGATAGGTGTGTTTACAGTTTCACATCTGCTCACTTGTTGGAGACCGCACCTCAAACTTTCGTTTTGCCAAGTGGATCACTGCAGAAAATAAATACAACCCAATTTTAATTTCAACTATGTGATCGGAATTATTCTTTTGAGTTTGGCGTCTCTCTTGTAAAAGTGTTTCTCTTATGTCGTCGAAAGTGATGACGTTTTACTGAACGGTATCATGATGTAGCAGAATGACACAGTTCGTTTTCAGTTGAACAGCGTCGGTAGTTTCTAGTCATGTATTACCAGTGCGCTGATTGGTGGCAGAGGATTGCTGTGGTAGATCAATTATTTATACTCAGCGGTTGTTTTGGTCTGCAGATAGCTGCGGCGGATGGAAACGAACATTAGGTTCATTAAGAATGAACTGAGACTGCTGAGGCTGATTGTGATGAAAGTTGTTGTTGCCGAATTAGCTTAAATTGGTGGTTATTCCCTTTATATTTGTGGTGAAAATTACTTTGCCGTTGATCGTTTCGATGTGACTGCGATCATTGGCTTTTGTGGGAGAAATTATTCCCTTGCGGTTGCGTAAAATTACTGGGCGGTGGCACATTGACTTTCGTTTGAGCTTGTAGACCGTATTGTTGTTGAATATTCCCGGGCTGCTGCGGCTGCGGCAAGAATTGCGGCTGGAAACTGACTGTTGGCGTCGCAATTCTGATATTGTTGCTGCTGCTGAACATACTGGTTATCAAAATGTTGTCTCTTTTTAAAATGTCCGTGAAAATCGTTATCGAAACGAAATCTTTTATTTCTCTTGTTATGGAATGGCCTCGTTGCAACCGAATGAGCTGTTACCTTGATTGCTGTTATTAACGTTCTTATTGACAAATGAGTAGTCGGATTGCAGAATTTCTAATAATTCTAATGTCACTGAATGCCGAATTACTTTCTTTTTCTGTCCGGTGAGAAGGGAAATTCGCAATGAGCACGGAGGTTTTGAGATGCATAATTGGTTCAAAGGGTTCTGAGCACTATGGAACTTAACATCTATGGCCATCAGTCCCCTAGAACCTAGAACTACTTAAACCTAACTAACCTAAGGACATCACACACATCCATGCCCGAGGCAGGATTCGAACCTGCGACCGTAGCAGTCGCGCGGTTCCGGACTGAGCGCCTAGAACCGCTAGATCACCGCGGCCGGTAAGAGATGCATAATTGTATGGGCGTAGATTGGCTATACGGTTCGGTAAGGTACTGGTTTTGTTGGACCATATACTCAAAAAACTGGGTGATATTGGGAAAACTGGAGTGTTCAATTGGGTAAACTGATAAGCTGGTCTTTAATGCCTCGCTGAATCGTTTCCGACCAATACGCAGTTAGAAATGCATTTTGGATTCTTCGACGGAGTGACATTGTCTTGCTATGGCTCTCATACGCATCGAAGTTTTCCCTCTAAGAGGCAACAGATAAATTCCAGCTTACGTGTCACTGGGTAGTTTGGTGGCAGCGAAAATGAAAACTGCTGCACCCAATGGAAGGGGATGCAGGTCTGTGCTGTTATTTCTAAACATCTTGAATTTCTTTACAGATAGGAAATGTTTATAGTCGCATCCTTCATGTTGTAGATTTTGAGAAGGTTTGTATCAGTGTCACGCACTCTTTGTAGTCCGCTCACTTTATTGTGAGGTTGAAAAGTAGGTGACTGTTGCTGTTGCAAGTTAGTTTATGCTAGCCAACTGTTTATCATTTTTGTTATTCTGTTTAACCATCATTTCATTATTGTTATTAAATCGTTCATTGAACAATTGCATGAGACTTTTGAAGCATCGCTTCCATATTACTTTGAATTGATGCGATGGGTGTCACCTGTGTTGTGCTTTGTGCTGTGGAGACATCATCTACAACCATGGACGTCTCGTTTGTTGCATTACATCCATAATTACCGTTCATGAAATGTGATGAATTTTTAAAAACAGTACTTTGCACTACTGTGTCCTCAGACACACTATTGGCATTCTGATGGACTGTGCAAGAATTGGAATGTTCATTGATTCGGTAAAAAAATACTGTTCTGAAACCTTCGAGTTAGGAAAATCTACTTCAGCTTTGTCAGCTATTCCGGAATAGACAGTCTGAGCACAGGGTAAATTAAGTGAAATCATATTATCAGTAAACTGTACATTATTTTGTAAAGCGAAAATCACGTTTTCAGTGGTGCTTTGCAACTGTTGCACCGCAGATTGGTTACTATCATTATCAACGTTGCTGTCAATAATCGGAAATTCGTCCATTTCGGTATTTTTAACTGCCAGATTACGCGCCGGAACCTTAACACCTTTGCGCGGCATCGTAAATGAAACACAGGGTACAAAGTCAAAGATAAAAAATATTGAACAATCAGAGTAACGGAAAACAAGGCGGGGCGTATGAATGTCGATGAACTGTGGAAGAAATTTTGTACAAGTTAAGTAAATTGCGTTGCGCCATAAAGTATCTAACTACTATTATTGATACAGAGCGGTAGAGAGAACAGAATATATACACCTGACTATTTTAACATCAAAGCTTTCACAAAACGAACGAATGCGAGAGCTGTCGCCAAGAGTAACGTTCTTTAAAAAAAAATACTTCTTTAGATTACGTTGAATGAACGTCTGAACTGTAGAATGGATACATAACTCAAACTATCGTGTAGCGTGTTGTAACTGCAAGCGGTGTGCTCATTCATTCGTTTCCATGTCCGATCAGCATTTCCAAAAAATAGCAGCTGCCATAGCTTTGTCATTTCCTTCGTAAGCATCTTGTATTGTGCAGGGGGTTGTCCAGGAGGGGGCATATAAGTAGGTGGCTTGGGTCTTCTTCAGCCCCGCAGTCGCAAAAGGTGTCAGCGCTCACTGGAAGAATTCCCCATTTCTTCAGGTAGGTCTTGCATCGGACAACGCCAACTCTTAGGCGGTTGAGGGACCTCCATACAGAGTATTGTAGGTTTGCGCCAGGAGCTAGTTCTTCTTCTGGTGAGACGTCTACGGGCAGTGAGCTCTTCCATGTTGCAAGACGAATTGCCTCTGGTGCTCCCTCCAGTGGCGCAGACCTAGCAAGGAAACTCTTGCGGGATTTAAGGCGGGATCTTGCTGCCATGCAGAGGATGTCGGCGGTCATTCTCCTGCTTTGTTCTCTCATTGTCTGCAGCAGTGGCCCTCCGGGTGTTGGGTGGGGCTATTCCAACAATCGCATACAATTTCTGCACTGGTGTTGGCTTCAAGCATCCTGAGACGAGCCTTGCAGTATCGTTGACCGCAATATCGACTTGCTTAGCATGAGCTGAAGGATTCCACACAGGAGCAGCATACTCAACGGCTGATACACAAAGCGCAAGTGCAGAAGTCCTTAGGAGGTGCAGATTGGCTCCCCAGCTGCTGCCAATCAGCTTCTTAAATATCCCATTTCGAGCAATGACCCAACTTTTGCTGCGCTTCCTTGATTCGTAAGTGGAAGGCGCTCACTTGATTTTTACTGGGATTGGGCTTCAGGTGGTTGGCATCGTAGTACTTGGAGAGTTCATCCATTGCTCGAGACCGTTTTCCCTCTCCTTCTTTAAAGGTTGGCCCCTGAACAGCTACTGCTGTATCATCGTCATAGATGAAGAGCCTGGTACTTGCTGGTGTTGGCTGACTATTTGTGTAGATATTGTACAGTGCTGGAGCGAGCACGCTGCCTTGGGGGAGACCGTTCTTCCGCGTTCGCCATCTACTGCTCTTACCCTGTAATGAAACTTGGAATCTTCTGTTCTGAAGGAATGTGCTAATAAGGGACGTTAGTTGGTAGTCCTTAGTAAGGTCATACACTTTCTCTAACAGTTTCCTATGATTCACAGTGTCGTATGCAGCTGTTAGATCAGCAAAAGCGACTACAGTAACATCACCACGCTCAAAACCGTCCTCGATGTGTTGGATTAGATTCAAGGTCTGACTACAGCGTGATTTGCCAGCACTAAAGCCTGCTTATTGCGGGAAAAAAAACTTCACTTCGAGGGTGGCACTGATTCGGTTAAATACCAGCCGTTCTAATGTCTTAAAGGTGTGGCATAAAAAGGAGATAGGTCGAAAATTTTTTTGGATCGTTTGGTTCCTTTCCAGGCTTAAGTATTGCAATGACTCGAGACTTCAAATGGTTCAAATGGCTCTGAGAACTATGGGACTTAACTACTGAGGTCATCTGTCCCCTAGAACTTAGAACTACTTAAACCTATCTAACCTAAGGACATCACACACATCCATGCCCGAGGCAGGATTCGAACCTGCGACCGACTCGAGACTTCCGCCACATTTTGGGGATGTGCAGCTGGGCGACGTATGTGTTCATTAGGCTTAGTAGGCCCTCCATCGTTTTACAGCCGAAGTTCTTTATCTGTTCAACTCTAAGGTCATCGACACCTGCAGCCTTATGCATCTTCAAGCTGGAGATGGTAGCTTTCAGTTCAGCCACGGTGAAGGGATCCCTCAGAAAATAATGCTCTGATTCTGGGTTGCGCTGGAGAGCTGCTTTGGGCGTCCTTCCTATTATTTTGCCGTTCTGCAGGAGCTGGGTTGCCGCTTTATCAGGAGTCACACTCGTAAAAGTGTCTTGTGATTTTACAGGGTCGTCACACAGGTTTTTAAGCAGTTTCCAGGTCTGTCTATTGTTCAGCTTAATGTCGAAGTTCTCTACCAGATTACTCCACTTGGCCTTGCGAGTTGCTGAAATGGCTTGCAGCAATATTTCACCAGCTTGGATCGTTTCTTCTGTAAATAGATCCTCTTCATAGAGAGTTTGGTATTTTTCTAACAACAGTTTGTCGTCACTGGGCATGCCTGGAACATACAGAGTCCTTCATCCTGCATCCTCGAAACTTGTTGGACGCATTTGATGAAGGTTTCGTACATTTCAGGTTGCGATGGAATGTTTATTACTTTTGAGTCAAGCTCTTCACTGAACTTCTGCCAGACAGCCTTCTTGAAGTTAAACCTCCGCTTGAATGGTACCTCTTCAGGCGCTACTACAGGATTCACAGTGCATATGACAGGTCTATGTTGGGTACAGGGGGTGGGCTCTCCTACAGTCTTCAGACACTGTACAGCTACCTTTGAAGAAACAAAGATGTTGTCAACCTTGTATCCTCTTTTCCACCTGCCACTGTTAAAAGTGGGTGGGAGCTTCGGATCAAGGATCAGATCAGATGTAAGTCATGAACCTCAGCCCATGTTTCTAGACTCGTTCCGTTTGTGTCGGTATCTGGGTACCCCCATGATGTGCTTCTGTGATTGAAATTGCCTGTGACAAAGTTCACGTCCTGATCGTTGAAGTTGGCTGGTGTTTTGTTGCTCAAATTGGTATCGGGTGGTTCGTAGACCAATGTTACACAGAAGAATGGAGTTCGCACTGTGAGGAGCTCGATTCTTGGACGGTTTTTAGTACTTCCCCTGTGTGTTTCATGGACTAACAGAATGTCACATGCATATTTTTGCCATAAATTTGCTACTGAAACTATTTTCTCTTGAGAAAATCCCTCGATATTTATGGAAATAAAAACAAATGGTCTTGAGAAAGACCCATCATAATGCAGTCCATTTGAATGAAGACCGGTTGTGAAAGGATCTGCTGTCAGCACGCTTCGTAGCGTCTTCTGACCTTCCCCAGGGTACAGCAGATTGCTACTCATTTCTTGGTCTTCTCTTATTGCAATCTTCGAGGAGGTTCCTTTCATGTACCCGAGTGGTGTGCTTACTCAGTGTTACTGTTAGCAAAAACTCTATACACATTGATTGGGCAATGCAATTTCCAATACCAATAAAGATATACAGTCACTGCAAAATCACATTTAGCCCCATAGGCACTGAATCCTCTGACCCTGTTCAAAACTGATAACCTTGGTCCCTGTGCACATAAAAATAAATTAAATTGTCTTACTTCCAACGCAGTGACGGTGGAACGCGATATATTCTGGTCTCTCATTTAAAAAATATGAATACTATCTACAGGCTCAGCAGCATGCAATACTGGCCATAATACTTGAAATGCACATGAAATTCTTCTGACTGATAAATGAGGACATTTAAGAAATTCCAACTACTTTGAAAAATGTATCACCTGGACAGGGAGGCGGTACTGATAGTGATGAATTACTAACACTGATTTGTTTGAAATTATAAGCAAGTTAAATTTGGCTTTTCAAAAACATTTGACACCTGAAGTTACATTGGCCAAAAACAAGAATATATCATATTCACTAACTGACCCACAAACAATTACATTTATTACAGCAAGTATTATATAACCTCACTAATCCAGCAAAAATGCAAATCATCAAATTACATATAGCTCTGTTAACAAATCTTAGAAGCATCACCTAACCAGCCTTTTTATGAAGCAGTTTATGTACAGTCTGGGGTTACTCAACAATTACAAATTATCAGCCAACTCATCTATACTAACGCCCCAGCAAACCGAAAATCATAATTATTTAACATCTCTACCTTGCTTACATGAAGACTTCTGCTTCCATGTTCTCGTAATTCCTACATTAATCTAACACTTAGTGGCTTCACAGAGCACACCACAAAAACTGCCTACTCCATCATCTTTCACTCACAGACAGCTACCTTCAACTATGTGCCCAGCGCTTTCTTACTCCAACACTACTGTCTCAGACCAGAAGCAGTATCTTTGGCTCTGCGGTCGTGCACAGTCAGCGATCCACATTATAAAGCCTATCAGAGACATACATCACTTATAAAATCATATACTAGTTTCCTTTTATTTTACGTTAATATTATTATCGTATTCTGGTACCACATACAAGTGTGCTCCAGTAGACTCCTTTCATCTGGTGCATAATTCTATATTCAGAAACTATATACCACCACATAATGGCGATGGATCTTCGTCCACTGCCATGAATCGAATCACCTATTTTGGGATTTAATACCATACCACAAATGTGCTTCACTGACCCTGTCTACCGAGGCATGTACAGCAGTCATTCAGTGTTCTGAAAGTCATTAGACAGATATCAAGAGTATACGCAAGCACTTTCATTTAGAATGCTTCTGGCGTTATCTTTTAGACTTTATTTCGTGTTATGTAATGGTCTGTACATCATAATACACTATATTACTCTCATAAGAGTATTAGTCTCTAAAAGTGACAACATTACACAACATTACACTGCCTGATAAAAGAGTGAAGCACCCAAGAGGGGAAGAAGAAACGAAATGAAACTTCATTTGTTAAGAAGGTATGTGATGTTATCTCAGTGAATACAAAATCGAGCCAAATTTACAAAGAACGCCAGGAGTAACAAGGCTGTGCCTCTCCAAAACACTGTAAGAATGGCACCTCTCCCAGGTCGCTGCTATACGTCAGGCAATGGTCTTTCAGGGTATAGCAGAATCACGAATTATCACAGAACCCAATGCAATGTCGTTCATCAGCAGCGCCATTCCAGATGCATCCCTTTGTGTTGAGGTGTCAACGGCAGCCTACGCATTGGCCGATAATTCACTAATCTAGCTGTTGCTAGCCTCTGACCAATGGTACAGGACGACACAGAATGTCGCAAAGAGCCCATTATTTGCCGGCAGACACAGATGTGGAGGTGTTATGTGTTTGGAGCACAATGCTGCAATCTTCCATTGTGATGGTCAGGCATTGTCTACTGGAAACCTGACGACTATATTTCAATTCTTTTATCTTGGCGGTTCGCGCATGACCGCCCAGACGCGGGAGATTGCTGCGTCGCCAGTTGCATGCGCCAAGAGAAGCAGCGCCATAGTATAGTTCGCAAACTTGCGTTTAGGGGGGAGCGCGCAGTTTATGAAGTAATGCCACAACGGCCGCATTAACCCTTTCACTACTACAGAGACGTGCTCCCCGCATTCCGCGCTGTGCGCGATTTTGTCATCACTGCACTGCTCGCCTGTGCAGACACATGGTGTTTCGACTGCTTTGACACACTTTATCATTCGATTTCACAAAAACTGTTTGGTGCAAAAATTGGATTTTTACACATCTTCTTGACTGATACCTTCCCCCCATAAATGACTTAATTGCATTGAACATCGAAACAAAATTATTGTGCAGCATTATATGTAGTAAACCATTGCACGAAATTTTGAAGAGTTTGCAGGGTAAAAGACCATAGCGTATACTTTCGGTATGGTCGATTTTAGTTGCCACTAGAAATTTCAAAAAATTACATTCAAACGAATAAAATTCATGAATTAAGACACTTCGATATTGTTTTTAAATAAAGAAAATATCAAGCACCGAATAAGGTTTGAGCTCAGAACCCTTCACTTAGTATCCAAACACTTAACCCATTGCACGAATGCTGCTCGTCATTCAATAAACTCTCCAGGAGGAGTTTCAAATATCACGCAAAATACCGACAAACATTTGGTATGACTATGAATTACTCACGTTTCGTCGAAGTACAATAGGAAATAAACAATTACCGCTGTTCTTTATTGCGAAAAAGCGGTTAGTGAGAATGATACAAACACCTTTCCTTGCTATCACCTGAATTAGAAGGCTTATTGCTTGTTTGGTTTAATTAATATAATATGAAGCAACTGGTATAAAGAATGCTTTTTCCAAACCTTCAATAAAAGAAAGTCTGCTATCAAGACATTGCTTTTGTTCAATTACTTTATTTATGACTGAACGTTTCTAAAACTGAAGACACTCGTCCGTGTTCTGCACTGCAGTCGAGCTCTGGCAACGTCGTTCTCTGTTCATTGGCTGACAGTGTTTTGTGATGTCAGATGCGCAGAACGAACCTAAACTCGGCCGCCATCGTAAATGACACGCACTTTAGTATCTCTGCCCTCACGTTCCAATGCATTCCAGTATCAGGCCACGTTCTGTCCCATCCAAATGCCGCACAAATCTGTAAAATGCACTATTTGACCAGCCCGCCCATTGGAGCCTCAATGAGTTCCGTTTTAAACCCTGTCAGGTGCTGATAATACAGTCCCACACAACTACGCGGTATTTTCAAGTCCTTCACAGTTATCTCTCAACATCTGACACTGTTCATGCTCTTACACATCCGACAAAGCATGGTAACGCCATTAAACATTAATATCGCTAATGAAATGTGGTAGCTGTTCTATCTTCCGCCGAGAATTTCATCTGTAATCATTTACATACCCACTGATGGTGTGTACGTGTTGCAAGTTACACTGCAATCAAAACATGTCTTTTGAGTGTTTCACTCTTTTGTCAGGCTGTTTATACTGAATGAGTTATAAGAGATTATGTAGCTAACAATATCAAAGAGCATTATTGAAAATTGTGCTCTCGACTGTTTCTGTAGTAATTGCTTACAGTTAAACCTGTATTCCTGCTATTCTCACACATTCCCAGTCTCGATAAATAATAATTCATGTCATAAAGCTTCTCCTTCTGTCGTTATTACCTTCTTTTAACTTCTCAACATAAATGTTTTTTTCTACATCTTCTTCATCTTCTTAAGATCTTCTCCACTAACTTTCTGAAATCATCTCTACGGCGTTTTGCCAAAATCTGAAGTATTTCACGAACGCTAACTTCTACAATTAAAATTTTGCTAGCGAAATGCTATTCTGGGTACACATTAGTATAGTTACAACTGCTGTCAACATATTATTTTTAATGAAAATGAGGGTTTTCATATAATGTGGTGCTACTTGCCTTCACAATGTGACACTATACAAATAGTCGTTCTAAGTGTAAAAGTCTATATGATGGTACAGTACCACAGTGTTTTGCAAACAGAATTTAGCTAACACATACTTAAAACTTGAAAATGCAGGTAAGTAACATGTAAAACGATCATCCTCATTCATAGTTTACTCCACCTGGACAGTGTGTAAAACATGTTCTATTGAAACTTTGCATCACTGTGGCAATGTTAATGTGAAAGGAAGAAGGTTAACGAAACGGAGCACAACTTTTTAAAAATTGTTGGAATGTGGTGCATTTATATTGGGAAAATCAACAGTTTTGAGAGGCTTCTCAGCATTGAGTATACATACAATTGTCAGTCAGTCAGTCCCTTTCTGAGAGAATATTCACAGTGTAAAGATTGTTGTATGTTTTATTTACCTTGTTGTTTATAAATATTCTTACCACGGTAGCAATCTGCAGTTGTTAACTAAAAAAACTGTTATTCGAAAAAGCAGAGAACAGTTGTGAACTAAAATAAAGATTGTTATTCATGAAGCGCACTTTGTGAAATTGGACGTGGCTGACATTAAGGTAATGTTTGATGGAGACGACTGCAGGAACTGGAAATGAATGAAGGAAATGAGTCTGAAAATGAAGAAAAGCTATAAAGTGGCCTCAATAGCAAAAACGAGCATGGAAGACATTAATATTTGTGATGAACAAAATCCGAGTTCGAACAAGCAGTTGGAATTTGTGAATGATAAGCAAATTGCACTTCAGCGAATGAAAAATTTCGACGAATTATACTCTGGGGAATCGACAGCGCTGCCAATTGTTTACAGAAACATGCTGAACAAATAGGGGTTAAAAGACTATAGTGAAAGGAAAACATTCTTCCGTATTTTTGAAAAAGCAGTGAACGAATTAAAATTAGGAGGCACGACAGTGACAGAAAAGGAGAAGCTAAGCTACTAGTTGAGAACCTTGCTGGAATCTTTGAACTATATCAAGGACATGGTCAATGTTTTGAAGGAAGATCAGACAGTTTAATATCTTAAAAGTATAATTCAAATTATGGATATAAAGACAATGGTGGAAATGAAGGTGTAAAATCCAGTGCATTTCTTACTGAAAAGAAAACCAACATGAGCAATCAGGAGCAGTAGTGTTACAGATGTGACAAACCAGGGTATTACAAGAGGAACTGACACAGGCCTAGCACATCCGACGCTAAGCAGCAGTTCAGCAGGTAGCTATATGAATCAGAGACAGTATTTTCGTACCGAAGACTGTCTCAAATTCCGAAAATCCTTCAACATGGACGGAGGAACATCCAAGGATGTGAAGACCACATGGAGAAAAGAGTGACAGTGGATAGCCGTGAAGAGCTGCCTGATGCCCAACAGTGCAAGTGCCAGCTTTGACCTGCCACAGAGGTATTTGGCTACACTGAAGGATGCAGACAATTAACAGCAAAGTGAGGACTTGCCGAAGATCCCAAGTCTGACTATGGAATGTAACAGACGACAGACCATATTTTAAGTTGTGATGTGTATAGTTTTGCTGACAGATGTCTTAACGACATCCACATATTTACAGACAGCGCCAAAGATTGGGTACAAAATACCATGTTCATATTCTAATCCATATCCATACTAATTGTATGGAGTGTAGCCATGTATGGAAGTGAAACATGGACGATAAACAGTTTGGACAAGAAGAGAATAGAATCTTTCGAAATGTGGTGCTACAGAAGAATGCTGAAGATTAGATGGGTAGATCACATAACTAATGAGGAGGTACTGAATAGAATTGGGGAGGAGCTTGTGGCACAACTTGGCAAGAAGAAAGGACCAGTTGGTAGGACATGTTCTGAAGCATCAAGGGATCACAAATTTAGCATTGGAAGGCAGCGTGGAGGGTAAAAATCGTAGAGGGAGACCAAGAGATGAATGCACTAAGCAGATTCAGAAGGATGTAGGTTGCAGTAAATACTGGGAGATGAAGAAGCTTGCACAGTATAGAGTATCATGGAGAGCTGCATCAAACCAGTCTCAGGACTGAAGACCACAAGAAGAAGATCCATACTAATACTATAAATGCAAAGTAACTCTGTCACGTCCAAACCGCTGAACAGATTGAGATGGAATCTGGTATGGAGATAGCTTGAACACTAAGGAAGAACACAGGCTACTTTAGAAAGTTTGTGGTACAACATATTTATTTATTTGAAAACTAGTTATGGGGTGCCCCAAGGTTCGGTGCTGGGACCCCTGTTGCTCTTGATGTTTATAAATGACTTGCCAAACTATTTAACACAAGCTGATTGTGTACTTTTTACTGAGGTTACAAGTCTCTTTATTAAAGCTCAGAATGAGACTGACCTTAACAGGAAAATTGAAACAACAATAGTTGAAATAAGTAAATGGTTCAGGGACAACAGTTTATTTCTGAATGAGAAAAAAACATTATGGATGAATTACAGACATGTGTCAAATAATGTGAAGCCCAATATAACTGTGAAGCTAGGCCAACAGAATATACTACAGACGCCAAATATAAAATTCTTAGGAATTTGGTTAAATGAGCATCTAAAGTGGGACAAGCATATAGAAGTGCTCAATAAAAAATTAAGTAATTGCTGCTATGTATTTAGAATGCTCAAAAATTGCTGCAGTGATCAAACAGTATTGTGTACATATTATGCATTTATGCATAGTCTTTTGCGATATGGTGTCATATTTTGGAACAATTCAAGTCAGGCAAAACGCTCTTTTATTATTCAAAAACGCGCGATATGGATCATAAAAGGAGCTGCACCTAGAGATCCATGTAGCGAATTTTTCAAGGAATATAAAATCATGACTCTTCCATCCATTTACATCTATGAAAGTACATGCTTTCTGAAGTCTCACCCCCAGTTTTCTTCTTTAAACAGTGAGTTCCATGACTATACAACAAGACAGAGTAATGACTTTCACAGAGAAGTGCATAAGAAAGCCCAGTACAACAAGAGTGCAATATACCACTCGAAAATTCTCTATAGTGCTCTTCCCTTAAAAATTAAAAGGATTCAGAAGCTGAGCAGTTTTAAAAGTGAACTCAAAAGAATGTTAATTAGTAATAGTTTTTACAATGTTAGTGAATACATGAATTCTTCAGAAAGATAGCGTGCCTTCACCTATCTTATAATTCACTCATATACAAACTTGTGTCGTGGGGTAGACTCTTTTATGTACACACAAAAATTAATTAATTTGTCAATATAGAGTGTTATAATCATTGTTTCTTGTTGCTGTCCATTATACACAGAATACATGTAACTTATTTGTGTCCTATATTGTTACAAATGTATATCATGTAAGCTATAATTGTTTTTGCCTATATATTTAATTCAGATTTGTTCACTGATATTTTTTACATAATATGTTGTTATTCATATTTTTCTGTGTGTAACACATGACAAATCCCATATCATTGTACATGATAAAATGTGTGCTCAATTAATAAAATCAAAAATCAAATCAAATAACACGAAAAATGGAACAATAATTAGCCTTTGAGAAAACTATTTACTCTTTGACTGTTGAACTTTATCATATACGTGAAAAAGCTTTTATTGTTTGATATGTTCTCTGATATACAAATCAACACAACGAATACAATGCTTATATAACCCCCTGTGTGTTTAATCCATACTTACATCCTAATATCACTCATGAGCGTGACACATTTTAGTTGCTTAGCATCATACGTCTCTTATATTTCCTGACGCATGTAAGATTCACATCAACAGCTTATTTTATTGTATGTTTATTTAATTTAAAAAATATAATAACGCAACAATTTGAAGGACGCTTTGATAGTGATTGGTCTTATACCAACTTTTGTATAACATTGTAATTCATTGTGTTTTTTGGTAGAGAAAAGATTTTGGGAAACAATTCACATGTGGTTACCATTGCTGGCTCTCGACCATGGGGTCCCAGTTTCGATTCCCAGCCAGCTCGGATTGTTTCCATTCTCAACTCAGTGGGTGTGTTGCACACATAATGTGATTATGTAGGCTTTCCCAGTGTAATAAGTCGTGAAAGTCTCTTCAGGTTTGCTGCCGGATCCTAAAATCAACTTGACATTTCGGCGATCCAACTGGTCGCCATCTTCAGGAAAATGCTGCTTCTGCTGATGAGTCCCGCTGAGAACTGACACCAGGTTGAAAATCGACGTCCTATATAGGTCACCGTTCAGTGCACGGCGCATGCGCCGCCCATCACAGTTTCTGCCTTCCAAAACAGGGAGGTGGCGCCGCCCTTAGTGAAACACTGCTTTGTCGTCATGTGCTGATCTCCACGTATTTTTTATTTAATGGTAACATTTTTTAACAGAATGATGGAGTGGCTATGGGTAGTCCTTTGTCACCCATAGTGACATGGCACTGAGGACTTCAGCTTTGCAACCAACGTGCTTCTAGAGATACATGGAAGATACCTTCTTCGTCTGGCCGCATGGACATTATGCTCTTAACAGATTTTTGGACCACTTCAACTGTCTTCATCCCCATATCAAATTTACTATGGAGGTTGAAAATGATGGGATGCTTCCATTTTTAGACGTAATGGTTTATAAAAAACTAGATGGAACTTTGGAACACAGTGTTCACTGAAAGCCGACACACACAGATTGGTATCTGCATCCTAAGAGTTGTCATCCACCACACCAACGTAGTGGCGTCCTTAGGACTTTGGTACAGAGAGCATATGCCATTTCCGATGCAGACAGCTTAACCCAAGAACTTGAGCATTTGATGACTGTTTTTAAGGAAAATGGATACACCGAGAAGCAGATTCGTCGGACTATGGAGTTTGGACCATCTCCAGAGGTGTACGAAGAGGAACATAGATCTGTGGCCTTTCTTCCTTATACTGGAGGCTTATCGTTTAAGATTGGACGAATTTTAAGGAATTTTAACATTAAGAGTGTGTTCTGTCCACCTTCTAAGATTAGGGCTCTGCTCGGCTCTGTGAAGGATGATTTGTGGCTTAGGAACCGCGTGGTGTACAAAATTCCGTGTCAATGTGGGAAAGCTTAGGTTGGCCATTCTATTCGCACAGTGCATGACACGTGTGTGGAACATCGCCATCATACGAGGCTACAACAGCCGGAAAAACCGGCGGTAGCAGAACACTGCCTAAATGAGGGACGCAAAATGAAATTTGAGGAAACTGTTGTGGTTGCCAACACTTCCGGTTTTTGGAACAGTGTCTATAAAGAGGCGATTGAAATTAGGTTTGCTGATAATTTAATCAACAGAAATGGGTTTCCTCTTAGCAAAACGTGGAATCCTGTATTAACTCGCATCAAAACCGAACGTTCTTCGGTGCGGCCTTGATTGCGACATATCGTTGCCAGCAGTGTTTCACTAAGGGCGGCGCCACCTCCCTGTTTTGGAAGGCAGAAACCGTGATGGGCGGCGCATGCGCCGTATACTGAACGGTGGCCTATATAGGACGTCGATTTGCAACCTGGCGTCAGTTCTCAGTGGGTCTCATCAGCAGAAGCAGCATTTTCCTAAGATGGCGACCAGTTGGATCGCCGAAATATCGAGTCAAGTTGATTTTAGGATCCGGCAGCAAACCCGAGACTTTCATAATATTATCTTCATCAGCGTATAAGTCGCCAAAGTGGAGTCAAATAAAAAGACTTGCAGCAAGTGTCCAATCAACCCAACGAGGGTGTCCCAGCCAATAAAGCTACATGCTCATTTCATTTCATTTTATTGATGCACGAGCACAGCTGTGAATAACAGCTAGTAACATATATTTGCGTGCCTTGTTGCTTTTTGTTTAGTTTAAAACTTATTTTCTGTTGTCTGGGTGGTGAAAGCAAAATAAATTAAAAAAGACACCAGCCGGGAACAAGCACAAATTCATGGACATGTGGTAGACATCATCGAGGAGGCAGTCGTGGCAGTTGGCAACATGAGCAAAATAATCAACAATGGAGTGACAATAACTGGTCACATGGTCGAGGTGAGCAGTATGGCCCAAGAGGCGATCGTCATCAAGGACACTGAAGCTTTTACGTCAGTTAGATAGTTACATGTCCCACAGAACATCTGAATGATTCTTTTATTGAAATGATGAAGACTGAATCAATATACAGATATACATGCTACATTATTGATGACATTATTTTTTAGTCCTATTCGTGCCACTACTTTGCAGGTTAGCAGTTCCGAAATAGAAATTCTTTCATGGAATAGAAGGAGTTGTCCAGATGAAATGATTTTAAGTTAGGTTTAAATCTTACTTTGCTACCCATCAGCCATTTCACGGTATTGCACAAATGATCAACAATCACATAACGGGACTGGCAGGTGGAGCCGAGTAATGGAAGTACAGCCCAGGATGTCATGTAATAATACTGAGTCAGTTAACAATGTATACATGGGTTAGTTATTGGATAGTAACTGCACAGTTCATGTTGCTAATAATGAACATTTTTTCTGAGAGAAGAAAAAAGCACTCCGTCTTCAGGCCACAAATGGCCCATCGGGCCCATCTGACCGCCGTGTCATCCTCGAATGAGGATGCGAATAGGAGGGGCGTGTGGTCAGCACACCGCTCTCCCGGTCGTGATGATGGTTTTCTTGGACCGGAGCCGCTACTATTCGGTGGAGTAGCTCCTCAATTGGCATTACGAGGCTGAGTGCGCCCCGAAAAATGGTCACCCATCCAAGTGCCGGCCACACCCGACAGCGCTTAACTTCGGTGATCTCACGGGAACCGGTGTATCCACTGTGGCAAGGCCGTTGCCGTTTTTCTGAGAGCATAACTGTAAAATAGCCTGTTAATGTAAGTGTTGAGGGGAGTAAAGATTTGCTAGAAACAAAAATAGGATATATAATTCGTTATTTCCCTGTTAGTGACCTCAAAGACATGGTGCGAGATTTGATTAGTTATATTAAAATTTACAGACGAGTGGAAAAACTAGTAGAAGCCAACCTCGGGGAAGATCAGTTTGGATTCCGTAGAAACACTGGAACACGTGAGGCAATACTGACCTTACGACTTACCTTAGACGAAAGATTAAGGAAAGGCAAACCTACGTTTCTAGCATTTGTAGACTTAGAGAAAGCTTTTGACAATGTTGACTGGAATACTCTCTTTCAAATCCTAAAGGTGGCAGAGGTAAAATACAGGGAGCGAAAGGCTATTTACAATTTGTACAGAAACCAGATGGCAGTTATAAGAGTCGAGGGACATGAAAGGGAAGCAGTGGTTGGGAAGAGAGTAAGACAGGGTTGTAGCCTCTCCTCGATGTTGTTCAATCTGTATATTGAGCAAGCAGTAAAGGAAACACAAGAAAAATTCGGAGTAGGTATTAAAATTCATGGAGAAGAAATAAAAACTTTGAGGTCCGCCGATGACATTGTGATTCTGTCAGAGACAGCAAAGGACTTGGAAGAGCAGTTGAATGGAATGGACAGTGTCTTGAAAGGAGGATATAAGATGAACATCAACAAAAGCAAAACAAGGATAATTGAATGTAGTCTAATTAAGTCGTGTGATGCTGAGGGAATTAGATTAGGAAATGAGACACTTAAAGTAGTAAAGGAGTTTTGCTATTTGGGGAGCAAAATAACTGATGATGGTCGAAGTAGAGAGGATATAAAATGTAGGCTGGCAATGGCAAGGAAAGCGTTTCTGAAGAAGAGAAATTTGTTAACATCCAGTATTGATTTAAGTGTCAGGAAGTCATTTCTGAAAGTATTCGTATGGAGTGTAGCCATGTATGGAAGTGAAACATGGACGATAAACAGTTTGGACAAGAAGAGAATAGAATCTTTCGAAATGTGGTGCTACAGGAGAATGCTGAAGATTAGATGGGTAAATCACATAACTAATGAGGAGGTACTGAATAGAATTGGGGAGTAGCTTGTGGCACAACTTGGCAAGAAGAAAGGACCTGTTGGTAGGACATGTTCTGAGGCATCAAGGGATCACCAATTTAGTATTGGAGGGCAGCGTGGAGGGTAAAAATCGTAGAGGGAGACCAAGAGATGAATTCACTAAGCAGATTCAGAAGGATGTAGGTTGCAGTAGGTACTGGGAGATGAAAAAGCTTGCACAGGATAGAGTAGCATGGAGAGCTGCATCAAACCAGTCTCAGGACTGAAGACCACAACAACAACAACATATTAAAATAATAGAAAAACATGAAGTTTTATCTTAAGGCAATACCTTAAAAGTTTTTGATAAACATAATAACTTAATTGTGATTGCTTTTAAAGAAGGGAGTCGGTATATAATGAAAAATAGAATTTACAAGAAAGAAATTGTAAGTAGTGTAAGTAGGAAGAATAGTGCGTCAGTAAAGAATAAACGGCATCATCCACGGGGATATGTGAATTTCAGAGAGTAGAATATATTGTGTAAACATTAATTAGCATATGGGTTAGTTTGAAGTTTGAACCAAATTTTTTGAAGTGCAAAGTTTGTATTGAAAATAATATGCACAATTTAAATTTTGGAAACATCAAAAGTAAAGTGAAAGTCATAACTCTATTCGGAAAAAGGAAAGTCAATTTCCCATACAAAACAAAGCTTAAATCTAAAAACTCTTTACTGTTAACACGTGGAAAAACATCTCGAAATGCATGTACAACCTTGCTGGAATCTTTCGAATCCCAGAGGCAATTCGCATTTTCAGTTGCAAGCATGCAAGCAGAATAATGACAAATGGCGTAATATTTTGGAGATTTGACAAATAAATCCCTAGAAAACTCATTTCAATACAATCTGGAAATAAATTATTTTCTCCCACTATAAATCGCGTGCAGAAATTCGTGCCTATACGGAAGTGAAAGATACCATAGTAACTGTACTTTCCTCATACTGTAAAACCGCAAACGGAATACAAAGAAAAATGTCATTCTGGTACAGCACGTACCCAGTGCAACATATGTATGTTAGCTTATATGGATACAAATTTGCTGTGGGTGGAAATGAGTTCACAGTTTCTTATACTACACGTACTCCATTTCATCGAATAAAGAGAGAGAATCACATTCTCCCAAAGTGAACTGGCTAAATCACAGGAAGCTTGTATTATCTGGACCAGATTGTACATGAAAACACTTGACACTTCGCAGAGTGTGTTACTAAAATACACAAGTCAGACATTTGTGGAATTCACATCAAAATAATAAACCAGTATCACATTCTAATATAAAAGAACCACATCTTGAAATGAATAGTCTGTTCAATTACGTGGTTGTGACAGCATTTCTAGTCTTATACATTATGTGTTATTCATTTTGCTTACTTAGGTATGATTGCAGTGCATTTTTTAATGTATAAAGGGCACTCAAATATAAACATGGCAGATGGAAAAAAAGTAGGTTAGCTGTTTATTATTTCAAAAATAATCACCATAACTGTTCATACATTTATCCCACTGTGATACAAGATGGTCAGTGCCATCATGGGAAAACGTTTGCAGTTGCCAACAGAACAATGGCTCTACATAGGCATCACCTGTTCATGCAAAGCAAATTGACGGCCGTGAATGTCTGTCTTCAGGACTCCAGAAATATGTAAATCACATGGGGAGAGATTGGGAGTGTATCGATGACATGTAAGGGCTTCCCTGCAAAAATTCTGCTGCATATTTAAAACAAACTTCGCAACATGTGAATGTTGCCAAGGTTATTTAGACTACGTTGCAGAAGCTTCACTGAAAAGCCCTTACACATCATCCACACAATTCTGGTCTCATCCCATGCGATTCCTATATTTTTGGAGCCCTGAAAGAAGACATTCGTGGTCGTGGATTTCCTTTGGACAAAGAGGTGCACTCCTGGATACAGTTGTGGTTCCAAAGGCAACTGCGAAGTGTTCACCACCTTGCCTCACAGTGGGATGAGTTTATTAACAGTTATGGCGATTATTTTTAAAATAGTAAACAGTTTATTTTTTTCCATCTGTCTCATCTCCATTTGATTGCGCTTTATGGAAAGAGTTGCAGTTATGTCCCACATGAAACCTGTATGAGTCTCTTTCACTTCAGAGCATGTTGTGCTCTCATTCCCATGAATGAGATCTGCTTTTCAACTTTTATGTTCATTCACAAAATTTTATTTTTGTTAAAGTGATGCATGCTGTATGGAACTGAATAGTTTTGTGCTCTGACTGGGTGGTCAAGGTATTGCTGCACACAGGGCTGGTTTACAGCCCCAGCAACACAAACAGCTGCTTGGGGTGTCAAGCACAAATTTAGTAATGTGCAAGATTTGTATACAACACATATCACAATTAGTAGTAAAAATGGCCACAGTATGAGGGTACAGGGAGGGGGGGGGGGATGGGGGAGGGAGCACCAAGTGATAAGTCACTTGTTTGGCAAAATGTTCTCGAACCAGCCCTGATTTCACAGTATTAATAATGGAGAGTAACTGCAAGTCAAAAGTAGTTCGATTTAAGGAAAAGTAATACATAAGGCATATTTCAACGTTACTGTGAATGCAAAGACATTTCTTTCTCCTTCCAGCTAATAGAATACTGATATGTTATTTAGTATAATTTGTGTCACTACTGTGACAAATTCACAGCATGCAAATAATGTGTTCATGTAATTAACTAAGATTTTCATATTTCAGACACAAACTGTGCTTGAAGAAAGCAAACTGAAAGAATCCACAGACATGACATGACTTCGAATCTAAGTAACGATGATATTTCCAGAATGAATTTTCCCTCTGCAGTAAAGTGTGTGATGATTTTAAACCTCCAACAGATTAAAACTATAAGTTTAAATGGGACTCGAACCTGGACCTTTCCCTTTGGAGGGCAAACCTTCTATTGACAGCTGTCCAAGCACTACTCACACTCACAGCTTCACTTCTGCCTGTATACCTCTCCTACTTCACAGAATCTCTCCTGCATATCTTGTAGGACTACTATGGAAGGTAGGAGAGATACTGGTGGAAGTAAAGCTGTGAGGGTGGGTCCTGAGTCGTGCTTGTATAACTCAGTCATTTTGCACACCAAATGCAAAGATTCCAGGTTTGAGTTGTGATGTTGCACACAGTTTTAATCTGTTGGGAAGTTGCAATGATCATATTCCTGCCTTTTGTGTAGATTTAGTTTTGCCTAGATGAGGACTTAAAAACAGTTTTCTGAAACACTTTTAGATTATCTCTCTAATACTAGTAGCTTAGCTCCTCAATGTCTTCACAGCAGTTATGATAAGAGAATCCAAAATTGTTGATGGAAATAATGCGATATTCCCCAGGTAGAGCTAAGTGCTTGAGAAAAAAGTAATTACCTTGCATTGCATATCTTATAATAGTTAATGAAATGTATGTAGAAATAATTTCAAAATGTCGGTATTCTAGTCCGCTGATCTTGTTTTTCTTTTTTTAAATTACAGTGCGTATTAATAAGCACAGAAGTACTAAGCAATGTAGGCTGCTAATCTAAAAAAGCAATGCTTCCTCCACTCCTTAAGCTTTAATTAAACAAGCAATGATGTTGAAAACTGTTACACTCTCATAGATTATTGTGCTGACAGTAATGTATTTAAAACTGCTAAAGTTATATTATTAACAGACTAATCAAGGGCTACACCTGTACCCTGCTTGTTATACACCCAACTGTTTCAGCTCTTGTATGGTAGTAATGAGAAATGTAGCTTTTTAGAACAATTCTTATGATGGCAATTTGTCTCTAGTAACATGCTTCAGCTTCTTCTTTAATTTTTCTGTTAACAGGATGTAATGAGCCAGATGTTGCCTAAGACCTTGCTCAGAGGGGAAGACTTGCCTAAGTCCAGTAAGAAGATCAGTCGACTACGTACTATCGGTCATCAGATTAGGTAAGGTACACCTATGGTTGTAACAGAAGAAATCCGTCTCTTGATTTTATCGTATCTCCAAGAGAAGATGACAGTGTCTCTCAAAATGGCATTGTTGCTAAGTGCAAGAATTATGTATGCCTGTGTTAAATAATATTTTATGTGGCTGTTTTGGAAAGTAAGGCAGGTCATTCAGAGCTCCAAGGGAAAGGGACGTACCTGTTGATAGGACATGAGTAATGCTCATCTTCTCTACTGGTAGGTCTCTTTCACCCTGAGATGTAAATGACCTTCCCCTCCTTTCTAACCTTCCCCAACCTATCCCTCCAACCTCCATGAGGAAGGAGATTTAGTACACTTTTAAATGTATCTGTAGACAGTAATGAAATGTTGACCCATAAAGATACGTACCTGCCAGCCATTCTGTTTCTTTGTAATTTTATAGTTTTGATACAATACGTAGCTGTTTTCCAATAATAAATAATCATTGACAGGTAGAATATGTGGGTTGGGCACCAGTCAGCCTATCATCTTCCTGGGGAAGCAACAGCTGTTGTTCAGTTTACTGATAACCTTCTGACTGTATTCAGTGGCATGCAGTTGGTTGCATATACCTGTGTGAATAATTTAATATTACAATGTCATTTGCGTGTGCTCATTTGTAACAGAATCCCAGAGTGAGATCCTCTTGGTTTTCAAACTACATAAAATAATACAGCATCCTCAGCATGAGCTGGTATGAACAAACTGCTTACGTTCTGAACATCCTAGAAGAGGCTAAAATTATGCATGGATCAAAACAAGAATCAGACAACCCACAGCAGACATGACACATCACAGTCTTGTGGTGGCATCATAGAGTGAGAATGGCTATAAACATTTCCCCCTTCCTTTAAGCTTCAAACTTCCGTCCCAAAAGACCAGTCTCAGCTGACACCTCTGTAGTACCATTTTTGTGAGCTATTTGATACCTTACACATCATTGCAAGATATCGTGAATGGGATCCCCGGTACATGAGATTGACCAAATGTAAAACCAAGGAGGAGTGTGAGGGAGGAGGTAGGGAAGGCGTATGGTCGTCATGTAGATAGGAGCTGCAAGCTGTAAGGAGTTTTTTAAGGAAAGACACTGCACTCAGAAGAAAATAACATAAACGCTGACTTTCTGAGCATATGCAGAAATGATTTAAAGAAACCAAATTCCATCATTTTCACACTTGCAGAGCTGAAGCCTAAATCCCGGATTGCAGTACTAAGTGTGGCATACAGATAATGGTGGTTGCACATTTTCATTTTAACTTTTATAAATTATGACGCTGACAATGTTGAGAGAAATTGTTGCTATTGCAGGGCTTAAATAAATTGCATGACACATGTACTTCTCAAATTTTCAGATGTATGCTTTCCAGATACCACATTTGTCTAAATTGCAGTTTTGTGGGAGTTATTTTAAAATGGTGTACTAAGCAACAATTTAAACACATTATTATTTTATCAAAACATTTCACTTGTGTTATTGCAACCAAATAATTTAGTACTATTATATTAAAACATCTACAAAAGATAAACACACACCATCGTACAGACAGGCAAGTATACCTCATGCACACATGACCACCAACTTAGCATGTCTTCTTTACGATAAGTATCAATCCACCTTTTCCTACATTGTCGATATTCCTATCTGGAGTTTCCATTGATTGGCATTGCTGAACAGATTTTCTTCCATCCTACAAACCTGTGATGTTTTTCTTTGTTACTCTTCTCTACAGCATTACTTTTCTCAGTGTACGTTCTTTGCCGGCCGAAGTGGCCGTGCGGTTAAAGGCGCCGCAATCTGGAACCGCAAGACCGCTACGGTCGCAGGTTCGAATCCTGCCTCGGGCATGGATGTTTGTGATGTCCTTAGGTTAGTTAGGTTTAACTAGTTCTAAGTTCTAGGGGACTAATGACCTCAGCAGTTGAGTCCCATAGTGCTCAGAGCCATTTGAACCATTGTACGTTCTTTCTCTACTTCCTGTGTTTAGTCACTACCTTTCAAACTGCATCTATTGCTGAGTCACACCGTATCAACAATCATCTTTTAACACTTTCGCTGCGGCATCGGTGCAGGCGCGCAACTCTCCAGTGCGGCCCGGCAACCTGCGAGTGCGGGCCGGTAACACTCCGAAAGTGCAGCTACCGCTCGTAACCGACGCTCCTAAGCACACCTGAGTTACAGGCTGACGTAAAGACCTTGTAAGATCTGTAGGGTCATGTTATACACCGACTTAATGATGACGCCTTAGATGCATTACTTCAAATAAGCTTCGACTGTATTGTGGTCTTGTTTTAAAGTCTGTTTGCTGTCTGACACCTATACGGGTCACACAGGCGTCATTCAAACGTTCATTAGCCGCCATTACGAACAATATACATTCGATAACTGATCACAGAAAACAAAAGTTTACACGCTATGATGCTAGCTTAGACACTGCAACTAGACTGAGTAATCCGATAGTGAGCGCGGACGCTTATAAGCGTCAGCTGCACTGGCTCATGGCTTGTTGCGACGCTTATAAGCGTCAGCCGCAGCGAAAGTGTTAAAGAAGGCATTCCAGTCCGTGATGCTGGAATTGGCGGCCATGTGTGCATGAGGTGTTCTTGCTTGTGTGTATAAATGATGCGTGTTTCTCTTTCACTAATTAAGGCTGTTGCCAAAGGTTCTATGTAAGTGTCTCTTAATTGTGCCTGTCTGCAACTAATGTACTTCTTTATGCTAAGTAGCAATCTGTCTTTTCCTACATTGTTGATATTTCTACCTGAAGTTTCCATTGTTTGATATTAAAGATGTTGTATTTTTTACTATTATTATTATTAAAATCATAGGTATCTGTGGTACATTAAAAGTTGGGATGGCAAGTTATACAGGGTGATTCAAGAATCCAACAACATAGGACAATTCCGTTATTTGTGCAGGTACCAGAAAAACAATAGAAGGCAAAATTGTTTGAAATACATTGTTTTAAATCACGAGCTTAATTGTTGTGATATAAGATTCACCATAGCCTGCTTGAAATAGCAAATTTAACAAAAACTTCAAAACTGCAAACTGAAACAAACGCAAACAAATCAGTGTCAAATCCATATATCATTAACGACTGAACAACAAAATTGACAATCACAGTAGCAAACTCAGGGAGTGGCAAATTGTAACAAATTAATTTTGAACTGCTATATCCTGCTACTGCATCACTTGGACACTACTTCAGGAATTGTTCAAACTGAATGCTGTCCTGCTGATAGCACATCTGTATACAGTTCATGAAACTCTTGCGCACAGTATGTGAGACCAAGAGTGTTATTGCTGTCTAGGCTCCTCTGATTTTTCCCATGGTGTTTCTGGCCTGTTTCTGTACACTACAGATCTGAGATGGTCCCAGAGGAAAAATTCAAGTGGTGTCAGATCTGGTGACCTAGGTGGTCATCCCACTAAACCCCTTTGACCTATCCAACACTCAGGTAAAACTTCGTTCAGCAATTTGTGAGTTGTTCATCCAAACTGCAGTGGCATTCCATCTTGCTGAAAGAAAAACCTGCATCATTTTGCTAGAGGTAGATTATTCAAATAGGGCAGAAGTGCCGGTGCCATATCAGTGTTGCCTCAGAAGCAGGAATGAAACTGGCACTAGGAGCACTGCATTCCTTCACAGTGGATACCAGCAGGTGATCCAAGGTCTGAGGCTATACAATGGGCAGTCGTCAGTCAGAACTCAGCTATATACCTGTCGCATTGACTTGCTTCAGTTTTACCAGGAATAACTGGACTTCATATGCCTGTCACCAGTGTGCATCATCCTACTTGGGCAGATCATAACACCTCAGGCATCTCTCTAAGTCTTCTGATGGCATTAGAGCGTAGCCATCTAAATCTCGGGATGTTCTCTGTACAGTTTAGCAATGAGCTTATTTTTAAGAAATATGGGACTGATGAGAACATCACTCCATATGCTACACCACAAATTTAACCTTGGATCAGTCTGATGATGAGCATCTACAGGAATGTATGGGTTCTCAGTTGCCCACTAAACAACTTTATAACTATTCACTGTTCTGTTCAGATGGAAACAGTACTCATCACTGAAAGAATATCAGCTTCTAGGTATGGCTGGTGCATTTGTATTTCTGTAAAACACACAACTGCACCCATCTATCCGTGTCATCTTCAGGAAGTTCCTGGAGAAAATGCATGTGATATGGATGGAAGTTATTTCTGGATAATATTGTGGACATGGATGCTTGACAGATGCCACATTCTTGAGTCACTTTTCTTGTTGACAATGGCAAACTGACTGCTAACTTAGCCAGTACACTAAATGTGGTGGCATTATTTGTTGCTGTACGTGACCGCCCAGACCGTCAATCATCATGGATACTGCCTGTTGTCTTGAATGCTCCAGTAAATGACCAATGGTTACATGATATGGGAGGTTGATCGGGATGCTGTCCATGATGTTCCTCCGCATCTTCCTGATGTCTTCACATTGGATAACAACTATTTCCATCTTTTACTGATTTGTGTACTGGGGACATTGTTATTGATTACTGATAAAATGAAAAAAAATACAAATTTAATATTGAGGTCATGATTTAAAACATATGTCCAACAATTTTTCCCTCTATCATTTTTCGGTATCTGCACAAATAACAGAGTTGTCCTCTCTTGTGACTTTTGAATCACTTGTACATATGGGGTGGGGATAGCATTTGGGGTGGAGAGAGACAATAGGAAATCCCTCCACCCAATGACTAAACACTGGATCTGCATCTTAAACTGAGTAACAAATAACTCTACTATTCCTTTCTGTAACAGGAGCAGTAAAATAAATTTAAAAATTAATGTGTCCTTTGTGTAGATTCCTGCGACGTCTAGAGCAGAGCTTGAAGCGGCGTGAGTGTCTGGTGAGCCCGTCGGACAGTCTGGATGAAGAGGAACCTCCACTGTTGCACAAAAGTAGCAGCTATGGACAGTTGCAGGCAAGCGGCCATGGGCACCACCGCAACCGCCGGCTGCGCCGCCAAGGTGGTTTGCTGGTGCCACAACTACGAGTCACCAGTGCCAGTGGTGGGCACAGCAACTGATGTGATGGGGCAGACTTAAAACTGCTTATGCACATCACCTAACAGCATATAAGTGATGTGGCAATATACGATTGCACAAATGGTGCCACTGATTGTGGACAGCAGCACCAACCATTTATAAAGCATCTGAAGCGACAGTGCAGAGGCAGGCATCTCGTGCTATGTTAGGGGTTTCCAGTGCCTCTGAAAGACATAGTAATGATACAGGATGTGTCTCCTGCATTTAACCAGAACATCTCCACCAGCACAAAGCATCACATTGGTGTAATGACACATGGATAGACAATGGCAGACCAGTTATAGAATAGTGGCATCAGTAATGGACAAAGCTGGAGGTACAGTGACAGGTTACCAGTTCCATAAACAGAGAACTTGTGTTCATGATGATGTGGTGACACAAAGCCTGACTGCTAGTGCCAAAGCTCTGTGTCATCAGCATCAGTGGCAGACTGTGTTGGACACAGCAACTGTGATGGACACAATTGTAATGGACACAGCAACTGATGTGACAACGTAGGGGAGAGGGTCACTGCACGTCAGCAACGCCGACTCTCGGTGCGGCAACCCCGTGGCCTACTGGCACACCAGCTACCAGTCATGTCTGCCAATCTCTATAGAGGAAGACCACCTCATCGACACAGTGCAGATGGTGCCTGAAGTGTTACAATTAGTCCATGGAACTCTTATCTATTAACAGGTTATGTGTGTGGCAAAATGGCATCACTGCTGCTACTATAAAACTAATCATCTGCATTATTTGCTCTTACTTTGTCAGGCAATGAACTGTGATGTCTTTGGTAAGATGGTCAAACCTTTTACATTTTTATGTAACTTACATCAACAATGCTACAGCTGCAAGCATTAATATGATACCATTTATTGTATCTGCACAAAAGCAATTGTCATTTAATCATTGAAAATTATGTTTCTACGTGAAAAAGAAGACAGTATTTTTTCTATTCCTTGCTGCATTTCTCTATTAACCTTCTCAGCTTGACAACACTCTATATCAAGACATGTAATCCAACAGGAACATTGCAAACTTCCTGAACCAACTATCAAAATACATCAGTGGATTGTGTGATTCAAGCTATCAGCATGGAAAAGAGTGAAAACAGCATAGCAAGAAAAATGTATAAAAACTTTTTCAGGCACTATGTGTCCTACAGTGGTGCTGCTCCTACCTTCATTATTTTCGTAACTCCATTCTGAAGCAATACTGTCGTCTGAGAGAAGTCACAGCATTATTTTTGAAGAAAAAATTATTTTGATATAATTTGCTTGCAACTGTTCTCTGGTACCACAGTTTATGAAGTGAACTCTAAGTTAAGCTAGTAGTGATTACAATCAACCTGTGCACTTCACTGACAATTATAGACTGAGTTTTCTATATCCTATTTCAAAGGAGTGCTGTGCTAAGGAGTTCTGGTCTCTCATGAATAAATACTGTGTTCCTGCACTAAAATACATGGTATGACATCCATCATACCAGTAACTATCCTCGTTAGAGATATTGCTCACTGGCAACACATTGTGGGTATTTGTGCCTCTCCGCAAAAATCGAAGTATGAGTAGTGCGGACCAGGAAAGAGAGTGGACCAAGCTTGATATGTCTTTCCTTTGTTATTAGTTATACCCAAGTTGTATTCATGGTAATAGTCAACTCTTTTTCCTTTTCATGTCTTCAGGTATATGCTTGAGTCACCGGTCAAGCTTAGTACTTTTGCTTGTGAACTTGTTTCTTTTAGAATTTCAGAGTCAGTGTACATCCACATAAACCATTTGCTAGCATTATCAATTCTAGTAGGTGGAACACAGGAACTCCTGAATTACTGAAAATCAGTTGTTTTTGTTCTAATTCTACTGTGATGAGCAATGATAAAAACTAACCTTTATTGTCATTCTCGTTCACTTCATTGGTAGAAACTGAAAACTTGCACTCTGTACTGTGATCTACATCAGCTTTCTTACACTTTTACCAAAATTCATAGTGATATATACACATTTTCAAACTGTGAGAAGATTATTTGTATAGTTCCATTTCGCCAGAGGCTAAGCAATCAATTGTGGAGTAAGAGAAAAAAAGATTTTTTGAAATATATATATTTAATTTTGTTACAAGATATTTATGCCTTGACAAAAAGTGAATTATTGTGGTATTAACTCTGCTATAATGATTGTGTTTAAAACTAATGGTCTTGCTTGTCCTGCAGCATATTTCTGCAGTGATAGTCCCTTTGCCAATATTGAGCTGCATCCAGAGAGCAACCTCATGTGTGTCTGAAACTAGATATTTTGTGAGTGCTATTGTCATTCTTTGATGTTTTGATCTCATTTTAAGTACTGGTGGCATTCAATATTGGGCACAGGGACTACTGCTCATTAGTGGAGAACACTAAAGCTGTGAATTATTTGAAGACTTGACACTGTTATTAATCAGGAACTTTGTCCAGTTAAAAATTTCATTTTTATCATGTATTGTTTCATATTTACTAATTATACTGAGTGTCAAATTCATTTACAACATATTTATATAATAATATCATGGATTCAGTATGAATTTCATGGAAATAATGTATAAGGAATACGATCACTATAATCCATTACATCATTGTGTTTTTTGTTCTGTTAATAAATTATGCTCTCAAGATATCAGTCCAGCTGAACTTCAGAAACTAGTCATTTGAGGTTAACAAATTTTTATAACAATAAAAATTGTTGTACAGATCTCATTCATTTCATATCAGTTAAAAAAAATTATGTGCTCCTTTGGTGCCATGCAGTCTAATGATTTCTTACATTTTTCTTGAATATTGTATTACTTAATGCCAGAAACTGCTATCTGTTTCTTTACAAAACTTATTTTTGTTATTTCTTGAACTGAGCAGTTCCAAAAAAGCAAGAGATTAATTTTTGAAATGTACTCTGGCAAGTTAACATGTGTTTGGTGAAGTCCTCTATTACATATATGAACGATATGCTAAAAGCAGATCATCTGAGCAAAGGTAATTTCTTTGAGATAAATAAATTCAAAAAATTAAACAAAAATTAAAAAGTGCATAAATATTCAATTTCCAAATAATTCTGGCCCTAAGAAAATCACATATAAATAATTAATAAAACTGAAAACATGGTAACTAATTAATTTTGTTTTTACAGATCAGGATGATTATTCATCATGTTTAAATTTTGCTAAAATACAAACCTTTAAAGATTGCCAGGAGAAAACTGTTGACTGTAGTGAAGTGCAATGAAATCTTGTTCTTAACTACGACTTGTATGTAAGCTACTACAAGTTCCATTTTGATAGAAAGTGCTATTGTATGCTGTGCTAAAGTACTTGTGATTTTCTGTAGATAAATATTCATAATTCATCACTTACCTAATAGACCACTGTACTTCCCTCTGCTCTCTCAATTCATTTTCCGGTCTCTACATCCCACTTCATGAAAACGTTTAGGTCATTGTATTCTTTTTCCAGAAGACATAGAATCTTACATTTTATTTCAGATTTAGACTTTTATCTCATTCATAAACTGACTAACATGTGCAGCCTTTAGATGGAAGGATTTCTGATATAAGAACCCAGCTGTCATACTCATGAGAGCAGTTGAGATAGATATTTCTTCAAATTGGCTCTAATTTTCTCTTATTATTATACAGTAGGCAGAAACTGATATGCTATTTTTATGAAAATTGTACAAAGTCACTTTAAAATAGCTATAAATCTTCTAGATAGGCTAATAGAAAGTTTTTGTCTTGCTCTAGTGCATTGTGAATTGTCAGGCACACAATTGTGAAAATATTCATCATTAATCTATCATCTACTAATTAATACGGGTAGCAACATTATCAGTAATAATGGTTACAATATAATACATAGTAATCAATTACACTTACGTAATTGAAGACTACGAAGAAAATTTCAAAAACAGGAGCAGAGAAAAGGTACCTTTGTTCTTCACTGTGACAGTCTGAACAATCATATAGCAGGTGCTGATTCAAAATGATCTGTGATAAAAAGCACAACATGAGTTCACACATTATTAACCTTGTTGCTAATAAGTTATAGGCAGAGTAAATATTAATCTGCCTTCATCCTTGTTATGGAATATGTTGATGAAATTCTACACTAATTTCAAACAAGAAAAATGTTCCACAAGTGCTAAGATTTCCCATAAATCCTAAATATCTGAAGAGAAATATGCACCGTGCCAGGCTGTGGAACAGTATACTTTGAAATCTCTATTGCAGCAATACTTCCGTGTGGACAGATTTTTAAGATTTTTGTAAATTCAGATATAAATATATTTATCTTATCAGTGAAAATAATGTTCAGCACATACTGCATTCATAAAAGTTTCATAAACTCATCCTCTTGTTATGCACATTATTCAAATGTAATGACATTTGTAAAAACGATAAAATTTCTTCAGTTTCTCGTTCTTGGTGTAACAATAATAAATTTGCAGCTGTAAATAATTGTTGTTAATAATATCTGTTTTATATCTATTCATTTGCTCTGAGAAAAATGTTCTGTATTTTACTCAGAAATAATTTTTGCTTATTTTATGAACAAAGACATAACAAACAATTTTTGATCATCATACTAAATCTTTCAATTTGTCCTGTTTTTATAATAAATAAATGCAAGAATTACATGTATTTCATGCTAAAATTGTGTAAAAGTCGTATGTTTTTCACCTCATTATCCAGTCACTCTGTTATTCGATTATTGATTATTTGAACTTTGTGTCATCATCATCATCATCATAAGCCAAGAACTATTTCTTACAATACACTGGTTGCTATACTGCTAGTAAAATTCCAAAACATTCAAAACAAAATAACGCTATGTTCCACCTAAGCTATTTTGCTATCACTGACAATTTTTTCATTACTTTGTCACTGCTACAGCTCAAAAATTACATAATCTCCAGGGCTGAATAGAAACAGAATAAAGTCACAAAGGATAAGGAATGGCTGAAAGTTCTCAAATGTGCTTTTTTATATAAAGACACCATGTTCTAAAAGAGTAGTTGTTTTCACAGAGAATTGCAATTCAAATTCTATCATATTTACTTTGTAAAATAGTAATTAATGGAAGAAGCTGAGGTGTAGAGCACTCGAAAACCCATAACCAAGATCAAAACTGTTGATGATCATTCAGACGGTATCATCTTTCAGAGCTAACAAACAAAACACGTACAGACATTGTGCAAGTTGACTACATTGTCCTGGTGCAGTAGCCACTCCTTATTCTATAATTTAGGTACCACCCAGGATTTTCTAGTATCATGTTAAAACTGCAATTACTGAAGGAAGTGACAAAGTAGTCAGGTACTGGACTAATATTTCAGAAGACAGCAGATCCCTCTCCAGTCAGCCTGAGGTGTTCTGTGATTTTTCGATGTCACTTTAGGTGAATGTCAGGATGGTGCCTTTCAAAGGCTGATTTCCATCCCCATCAGTGCTTGTACTCTGTCTTTAATGACGCTTGTCAACAGAATGTGTAATAACAATCTTACTTTCCTTTCTACAATAATTCCAGTTATTATTACGCTGATGCTATTAACATATTTATGAGTTGTAAATGTATTAAAATGAGTCCACTCTTACAGTGGCACATGAAAATTAGAATCAGGAGAATATACAGATCATTTCAAACCTTTAGGGTTAAAATTATGCAGATGGCAGACAATCTCAAACTGAGTTTTTTAAGATGATCAGAAATGAACAACTGAAGGGGAAAAGGTCCTGAATGAGTTACGTGTGTGAAATCTCTGGAAACTGGATATGTTTCAAGTTAATAATAAACAAGTACCTGTTGCATTGACACTGATGGCTTTAACTTGAAAAATAATATACAGTTGTCTCACATGGGGACTGTACAAACTTCCCATCACTGATTTGATTCATATTGACATGACTTGTAGGTAATGCTTAGGACTTCAACATATGTAAAGATGAAGACACAACTCTCAACTGTTTTTGAGGAAATCCAGTTTGACAATTTTAGGCATGCTTATGTACTTTGAAGGGTCACAAGTGTCCAAGGAGTCCATAACCTAGTAAGTAAGCATAGTCGCTGGATCGAATCTCAGTGCTGGTACCACATGCCTTTTTTTGTGAGCTATCTGCACCACTATTCCATGATACACTTAAATATGTGAGGTATGCCATGAAATTGTGTGATGACCAAGAACTGTTCATGAATGTAAACCAAGTTTGTTTTGCAACAAACGTATTGAAAAAATTCATCATGCGTTACGCATGCTATATACCACAACACAGGGTGAGTCACTAACTATTGTCTTCAAGAATAACTCTGAAAGTGTGATAGGAGCTGAAAAGTTTATGGAAGAAAAGTTACATGGGACAACAGAGGCCATAATATGACGTTGGTTTTTTGTTGCTAGGTGAGGTCGTGTCAGAGATATGAAGGTCAACTTTGTTTTTCTAAATGGGCAGCTATAGTTTGGTACTTATTCAATCAAGTGTAACAGTAAGGTCTTCAAAGGTCAAAAAGATGGCATGATTGTCCATTTACAGAAGCTGTTCGAAGTGATGACCATTGGTATCAATGCAGTGGTGGAATATTCTTATCATGGATTGAATGGTATTCCTTATTACATCAGCACTTAATGAAGCACATACTCTGACAATTGTCTCTTGCATATCTTCAGATGTAGTTGGAATGAAAAAATCCAGAGGCATCAAGTCTCGCGAACAAGCCGACCACAACACATCTCCTCCACATCCAATCCAACAATTTATTGTGGTGTACTTCCTACCATTAAGATTTCCTTCAATGAAATAGGGGCCTGTCCTGCAGAATCCCACAGCATACATTCTCTGACAATGGTTTTTGGTGTGCAACTTGCCGCAGCCAACATGGATTTTCTGTTGCCGAATAATGCATGTTATGCAAATTAACAATTCCATGGTTCATGAATGTAGCCTCCTCAGTAAGTAAAATCAAATTAATAAATGTGTCATCCCTCTAAATCTGAAGTTAAGCCCATTGGCAGAGTTCAGTGGGATGCATACAATCCATACCAATTAATTCTTGGTGGAGACTGATATGGTAAGGATGATATTTATGGCGACGCAGAACACGAACAACACTACTTTGGCTCATGCCACATTCCCTTGCGGTTTGACATGAACTAACACAAGGATATCGAACCACTGTGGCAAGAGTACAGTTTCCGTTGCCACATCAGTTACTTCCCTTTGCCAGATATGTTTCCAATCCGTTAAAGACCCAGTTGTTCTCAGTTTATCATACACATATTTAAATTTACGATGTGTAGTGTGAGTGTGTTGAGGATATCATTCAGTGTGTAAGTCTCAAGCTCTCGCTGAATTTCATTGGCTTTTCCATAAATGAGAAGCATATTGACTTGTTCTTCGAAGGAATACATAATTCACATTCACTTGATTTGACAATACTAGTCTTACTGTTCCTATTAGTGTTGTATTGTGACCCATCGAATGGTGTTTACATGTCAATGGCACGTTAGATGGATATGCAGCATTCAGCGAATATTTACTGTTTGCATTTTGCAGAGAAATGCAATATAGTACTACAATATGATTCTTTGGAATCATACCTCTCCATAAATGGTTGACAAGCAGAAGTGCATGATAGCAACAAATGCTACTGAAATACAATGCAAAATACTGGCTGCAACAATACTAAACTAAAAATCTAGTGATAATTTTCAACAGTGTCCTTATAAAACTCTTCTGCTCCTTCTGGTATGTTAAAATACCTGGAAAGTTTTAAGACATACATTTTTTCCCTTGCTGACAATATTATTCTTTTTCAAGGTAGCAGCTCTCATCACACCCTAGCTGCAGTTTCTGGATTTCTGTACTTCAGCCTCTATAGGGTTTCCATTATAAGTGTCTGATACTGATAAGAATACCTTCTTCTTAGCCTTTTTGTAAGCCATCACTTGCTGAGAACTTACTTTTGAAAGGCATCTTAGATCGTAGGGCTTTCAGTGTGCTGGACTTGAGATCCTCTGCAACCTAATCTTTATTTAGTATTTTGGTGATGCTATGTTGACCCAGCACATTACAGTATTTGGTCAGTGAAAGAATATCTTCCTTTTTATGGTAATCTTTATCCTCTGTATCAAACACTTTGCCAGGATTATGGTTGTCAACACGAATAGGGAAGTAATGCACAAGCTTATTAAATTTTCTGCTTGGTTTGAAGCCAAGTCTAAAAAGCAGTCCTTTCTCTTTTCTGTGATCTGGAATGAATCATAATGCACAAATTGTATAGCCAAACCTGGCTTGAGTAGAATACTTCACCGACAGAGAGCTCTGGCATCAACTGATTTTGTTTTATATCAAAACATACTCTAACCACATTTGGATTTTCCTCCTCCATTATTGAATAAAGCTTTTTTGTATGAAGTTTGTGCTATTCACTGGACAAGACCTCCCTCTCTAATCCAAGGTTGTGGTTATCTGTTGTTTAGGTGTAAACAGACATTAATGTCAAAGTAGAGGGGTGCACTGTCATATTGAAACACATATTCTTGTGGAATATGAGAGGTACAGTCACCAACACTTGAAGCAGGACATCTTGAATGAACACTAGGCAGCATGCGTGATTAAAATAGGGTGTTAGCAAACAAGGTTCTGTTGTTATTTGTATTTTTATGTTAGCAGTCACAATGCAAGAGGTAGCAGAAAAATACAAATAATTATTCCACACAGTCACAGTTCCTAGACTTAGCCAGCGTGGCCACAATAAATTAAGGTTATTTTGCGTCTACATGTGTGTGAAAAAACAGTCAAACCATCACTGACGGCAGAAAATACAGCTATACTAGCCAATAGTGGCTTGACAACAAACAGAGGAACTGAACCCATGAAGAGGGAACAAATATTGATGTATAATTCAATCTATGGGTGAGCAGAGAGTCCAAAAATCATGTAGAGACAAGCACGGAGTGAAACACAACATGACTGGTGCAAGCAAATGAATAAACTAAGAACATTGAAAACAGAGCACAGCATGAGATGGAGGCCAGGCCGATTTGCTGGTTGTCAGTGTAAAAACTGCCAGGCCAGATCTATTGCCACCACCTGGATCAATGGCCGTGTCCCAA